>NC_046672.1:23019633-23151870 GCF_004382145.1 Drosophila mauritiana | reverse complement strand
CGCTAAGGAGTGTGTAACAACTCACCTGCCGAAGCAACTAGCCCTTAAAATGGATGGCGCTTAAGTTGTATACCTATACATTACCGCTAAAGTAGATGATTTATATTACTTGTGATATAAAATTTTGAAACTTTAGTGAGTAGGAAGGTACAATGGTATGCGTAGAAGTGTTTGGCGTAAGCCTGCATGGAGCTGCCATTGGTACAGATCTTGGTGGTAGTAGCAAATAATCGAATGAGACCTTGGAGGACTGAAGTGGAGAAGGGTTTCGTGTGAACAGTGGTTGATCACGAGTTAGTCGGTCCTAAGTTCAAGGCGAAAGCCGAAAATTTTCAAAAAACAAAAATGCCTAACTATATAAACAAAGCGAATATAATACACTTGAATAATTTTGAACGAAAGGGAATACGGTTCCAATTCCGTAACCTGTTGAGTATCCGTTGTTATTAAATATGGGCCTCGTGCTCATCCTGGCAACAGGAACGACCATAAAGAAGCCGTCGAGAGATATCGGAAGAGTTTTCTTTTCTGTTTTATAGCCGTACTACCATGGAAGTCTTTCGCAGAGAGATATGGTAGATGGGCTAGAAGAGCATGACATATACTGTTGTGTCGATATTTTCTCCTCGGACCTTGAAAATTATGGTGGGGACACGCAAACTCTCAACAGCCGTACCAATATCCGCAGCTGGTCTCCAAGGTGAAGAGTCTCTAGTCGATAGAATAATGTAGGTAAGGGAAGTCGGCAAATTAGATCCGTAACTTCGGGATAAGGATTGGCTCTGAAGATTGAGATAGTCGGGCTGATTGGGAAACAATAAATGGTTTATGTGCTCGTTTGGGTAAATAGAGTTTCTAGCATTTATGTTAGTTACTTGTTCCCCGGATAGTTTAGTTACGTAGCCAATTGTGGAACTTTCTTGCTAAAATTTTTAAGAATACTATTTGGGTTAAACCAATTAGTTCTTATCAATTATAACGATTATCAATTAACATCAATTCAGAACTGGCACGGACTTGGGGAATCCGACTGTCTAATTAAAACAAAGCATTGTGATGGCCCTAGCGGGTGTTGACACAATGTGATTTCTGCCCAGTGCTCTGAATGTCAAAGTGAAGAAATTCAAGTAAGCGCGGGTCAACGGCGGGAGTAACTATGACTCTCTTAAGGTAGCCAAATGCCTCGTCATCTAATTAGTGACGCGCATGAATGGATTAACGACGGACGTGTTTTCGTTGCGCTCGTGTACAGATTGCGAATAACTAAGTTTTCCTTGTTGGAAAGTAATTAAATCGGTGATTTAGTGCTCCGCGGAAGTCGAGTGAAAATTGTCGAGTGTTAAAAACAAGCGTTTGGAAATTATTAACAATAAACTATTGGAAATTTTCCACTCCGCACGTGCTGCGAGGCGAGCTTACGAGTAAGTTTTTCGAGTAAGCTTTTTGAGCAGCTGTCAAAAAGCTTATTGGTGGCAGTCACTGCTAGGGTTTGTGTATAGGGACAGTTTAGTGCTACCAGACGCTACCGATAGGTGGAGCTCTAGAGCATCTACCTTTGTCACTGAGCAAACGAGCATACGGTTGCTGGCGTCGACGGTAGGAGGAGCCACCATCGGAGTTATGCCGATCGAGAGCGACAGCAGCGTGAGTGCCTTGAGCGGAAGTAGTGCTTCGAGGAAGTCCAAACGACGCAGGCGCAGAAGCCATCTGGCCTCTAAGAGCTCGGCGCCGACGCAGGCGAAATTGGTTGCCCTGGCATCGAATGGAGTGCCAGAACCCGTTGGTGTACTTGGAGGAGGCGTTTTCGTCGCTGGAGGACGCCCGGGCGGCTACCCCCCCCCACGCTGCTGCCACCGCTGTTGATCCTACTGCTGCCCCTGCTGCCGACCACACTGCTGCCTCCGCCGTTTCCACTGCTGCTAAAATTGTTGCCACCACTGCCACTGCCGCTACCGCTGCCGCCCGTGCTGGGCAAGCAGCCATGATGGCAGAGCTGTCGGCCACCCAGCGCATGGTGAGAAGCAGCTTCCGCAGCCTAGGAGAAGTGGACACGGAAGAGCTCTCGTATGCTATCAGCCGCTACGATGAGCTGGTGCTGGCGTTAATGCTCCGGTGTGGAGAACTGGAGACGCGGCTCGCTATGCCGCCACCGCCGCCGCCGTCGTCGAATCCGTTAAAGAATACGGCCGCCAATGCTCCCCAGATGCCACAGGTTGCACCCATCGCTGCCCCGCGGACCACCAAGGTTCGCGAGACGTGGTCAGCGGTGGTGAAGTGCGACGACCCTGCGCTATCGGGGAAAGCTATAGCGGAAAAGGTGCGAACGATGGTTGCACCCTCCCTCGGAGTCAGAGTACATGAGGTACGTGAGCTCCGTCGAGGTGGTGGTGCGATCATTCGTACTCCTTCAGTTGGAGAGCTGCAGAAGGTGGTAGCATCAAAGAGGTTCGCTGAAGTTGGGCTAAATGTGGCACGGAATGCGGCCGAGAAGCCGAAGGTCGTCGTCTATGACGTCGACACAGCTATCGGCCCTGAGGAATTCATGCAGGAGCTGCATGGAAATAACTTCGACAGCGATATGACTATGTCCCAATTTAAGAAGTCCGTGCACCTGGTGACCAAGGCGTGGTCGGTAACCGACGGCGCCACAGTAAATGTAACGCTAGAGGTAGACGACCGCGCGATGGCGAAGCTTGATGTAGGTCGTGTCTACATCAAGTGGTTCTCATTCCGATGCCGAGCACAGGTCCGCACATACGCCTGCCACAGATGCGTGGGTTTCGACCACAAGGTCAGCGAATGCCGGCAGAAGGACAATGTCTGCCGCCAGTGCGGGCAACAAGGCCACACCGCGGCAAAGTGCCAAAACCCGGTGGACTGCCGGAACTGCCGTCACAGAGGGCAACCCTCGGGGCATTACATGCTCTCGAACGTGTGCCCGATATACGGGGCGTTGCTGGCGAGGGTGCAAGCTAGACATTAATGTTTAGCTTCATCCAAGCGAACTGTGGCCGAGGCAGAGCTGCGACCATCGAGCTCGGAGTCCGACTCAGGAGATCGGAGTCTATGTTCGCGCTGGTGCAGGAGCCGTATCTCGGCGGGGACGGAATGGATGTGCTGCCTGAAGGAATGAGAATTTTCACCGATCGGCGAGGGAAGGCAGCCATCCTAGTAGATCAACAGGAAGCCATCTGTATGCCAGTGGAGACCCTCACCACGGATTATGGCGTATGTCTGGTCGTTAAAGGGAGCTTTGGCTCAATCTTCCTTTGCGCCGCATACTGCCAGTTCGATGCACCTCTGGAACCGTACCTCCGGTACATGGATGCGGTCCTGCTGCAGGCCAGCAGAACCCCCGCAATCCTGGGCCTCGACGCGAATGCAGTGTCCCCCATGTGGCTTAGCAAACTCTCTCGTCATGCCGAGGGGCAAGCTAACTACAGACGGGGTGAGCTGCTGTCAGAGTGGATGCTGGAGGCAAGAGTCGCCGCCCTAAACCAGTCAACAGAGGTGTACACGTTCGACAATCACAGAGCTACTAGCGATATCGACGTGACAATCGTCAATGAGGCAGCATCTATGTGGGCCACATATGAGTGGAGAGTGGACGAGTGGGAATTGAGTGACCACAACATCATTACTGTTGTGGCCGAACCAACTACCGCGCGCGCAGTTGAGAGCATAGCTCCTGTGCCGTCCTGGAACTTCTCCAATGCACGTTGGCGATTGTTCAAGGAGGAAATGGTGAGTAGAGCAGCCGAACTTCCGGAAAACTTCTCAGAGTCGCCGTTGGACCAGCAAGTTTCGACCCTGCGCAGTATAGTACATAATGTATGTGATATTGCGCTGGGAAGAAAGTCAATTCGATCGCCCAACAGGAGAGCACGTTGGTGGACTGCCGACCTCTGCGCTGCAAGGCGCGAAGTCCGGAGACTTCGTCGCCTACTCCAAGATGGAAGGCGTCGTGATGACGGTGCCGCTATAGAGCGTGTAGTGGTCGAGCTGAGGCGGGCCTCAGCAAACTACAAGAAGCTCATTGGGAGGGCGAAAATGGATGACTGGAAACGCTTCGTGGGAGATCATGCCGACGACCCATGGGGGCGCGTCTACAAGATTTGCCGAGGCCGCAGAAAGTGCACGGAGATTGGGTGCCTCCGCGTGAATGGCGAGCTCATCACTGATTGGGGTGACTGTGCACGAGTGCTCCTCCGCAATTTCTTCCCAGTTGCGGAGTCCGAAGCACCGACTGCCATCGCGGAGGAAGTCCCACCGGCCCTCGAAGAATTCGAGGTTGATGCATGTGTTGCCCGGTTGAAGAGCAGGCGCTCTCCCGGCTTGGACGGCATCAATGGCACTATCTGCAAGGCAGTCTGGCGCGCCATACCCGAGCACCTAGCATCGTTGTTTTCCCGATGCATCCGATTAGGATACTTTCCCGCTGAGTGGAAGTGCCCACGAGTTGTCTCGCTGCTCAAAGGGCCAGATAAGGACAAGTGTGAGCCCTCCTCATATAGAGGAATATGCTTGCTGCCAGTCTTTGGTAAGGTGCTCGAGGCCATCATGGTGAATCGTGTGAGAGAAGTTCTTCCGGAAGGCTGCAGATGGCAGTTTGGATTTCGCCAAGGACGATGTGTGGAGGATGCTTGGAGACACGTGAAGAGCAGTGTTTGTGCCAGCCCGGCGCAATACGTGCTCGGCACATTCGTGGACTTCAAAGGAGCATTCGACAACGTCGAATGGAGTGCTGCACTCCGCCGACTAGCAGACTTGGGATGCCGGGAGATGGGCTTGTGGCAGAGCTTTTTCTCCGGCCGAAGAGCAGTGATCCGAAGCAGTTCCGGTACTGTGGAAGTACCGGTAACTAGAGGCTGCCCGCAGGGGTCAATCAGTGGCCCATTTATCTGGGACATTCTGATGGATGTACTGCTTCAGCGTCTCCAGCCGTATTGCCAGCTGAGTGCATACGCTGATGACTTGCTGCTTCTCGTCGAGGGAAATTCCCGAGCTATGCTAGAGGAAAAAGGAGCACAGCTGATGTCCATCGTAGAAGCGTGGGGAGCGGAAGTTGGCGTTGCCGTCTCGACCAGCAAGACGGTAATAATGCTGCTAAAAGGTGCCTTGAGACGTGCGCCTACGGTGAGGTTTGCTGGAGCGAACCTTCCGTATGTGCGTAGCTGTCGGTACCTTGGCATCACGGTCAGTGAAGGAATGAAATTCCTCACGCACATAGCTTCGCTTCGCCAGCGGATGACCGGAGTCGTTGGAGCATTGGCGCGTGTGCTTCGAGCCGACTGGGGCTTCAGTCCTCGAGCCAGGCGGACCATATATGACGGACTCATGGCACCTTGTGTGCTGTTTGGTGCCCCGGTATGGTATGACACCGCCGAGCAAGTAGCCGCCCGGAGACGACTAGCCTCCTGCCAGAGGCTAATCCTGCTTGGATGCCTTTCGGTATGCCGAACAGTGTCCACAGTGGCACTGCAGGTACTTGGTGGAGCTCCCCCGCTTGACTTGGCTGCTAAGTTTTTAGCGGTCAAATACAAGCTGAAGCGTGGATACCCGCTGGAGGAGAACGACTGGCTATATGACGAGGACACTACGTGTCTAAGCTGGAAGCAGAGGAAGACTCGCCTAGAAGAGTGCTTACTGCAGAGTTGGCAGAACAGATGGGATGATGACAGCGAACCAGGACGGGTGACGCATAAATTCATCCCATATGTCACTCTCGCCTATCGGGATCCAAGATTTGGATTCTCGATGAGGACGTCTTACCTGCTGACAGGTCACGGGTCGTTTAACGCATTTTTGCAAGGGAGAGCCCTCAGCGATACCACTGCTTGCGCTTGTGGAGATCCATATGAGGACTGGATGCACATATTGTGCGCTTGCCCCCTATATGCAGATTTGCGGAACCTCGATGGACTTGGAGTGCAGCGCCTTGGCGAAAACTGGACCTTCGATAGAATCCTGGAAGATCAACAGAGGACTCAACGGCTGGCAGTGTTTGCGGACGAAGTGTTCCGTAGGAGGAGGGGTGTTTAGCCCAACAACTTCGCCGTGTGGTTAGCGGGCGAGAATACTTCCACAGTCCGCTATTGCTTGTCGTAAGAGGCGACTAATATAGCCATAGGTCCCTCTAACCCTGCTTGTCGGAGCAAAAGGAGGAGGCCCACCGAGCCTCTCTTTCGGTACCACGGGTTGTGCAGCTATCCAAGACTGCACATTGAGGTAGGCCCCCTGGTGGGAGTATCGTGGTGGCTGTGGTTGGTACCCATATCGCGGGTAGAGCCTTCGTGTTCGACGTTTGAGTTACGGTGCTAGTTGCGCAAAACTCGGGTGCTGTGACCCAGAGATCAGTAGAGATTTTAGGTAGATCTCGCTCCTCAGCAAGGGGGAGTGCTTGCCCGGCAAGCAAGTACTCGAATTGCTACCGGGGTGGTCGCTATGTACATAGCTATAGCTTCTAGTCCGGGACGCTTGTCTGGCGTATCCAGACACATACACCATGTTGATACATGCACCACTTGTGGGTGTTCAGGGTGTCGTGGTTGTAATCCCTTCAGTGTGGAACACGCCACGTAAAACAAGTTCGGAGAGATCTGAAAAGTCGTCGTTGTCCCTATCTACTATCTAGCGAAACCACAGCCAAGGGAACGGGCTTGGAATAATTAGCGGGGAAAGAAGACCCTTTTGAGCTTGACTCTAATCTGGCAGTGTAAGGAGACATAAGAGGTGTAGAATAAGTGGGAGATATTAGACCTCGGTTTGGTATCGTCAATGAAATACCACTACTCTTATTGTTTCCTTACTTACTTGATTAAATGGAACGTGTATCATTTCCTAGCCATTATACGGATATATTTATTATATCTTATGGTATTGGGTTTTGATGCAAGCTTCTTGATCAAAGTATCACGAGTTTGTTATATAATCGCAAACAAATTCTTTAATAAAACGATGCATTTATGTATTTTTGATTTGAAAATTTGGTATAACTCCAATTACTCAGGTATGATCCAATTCAAGGACATTGCCAGGTAGGGAGTTTGACTGGGGCGGTACATCTCTCAAATAATAACGGAGGTGTCCCAAGGCCAGCTCAGTGCGGACAGAAACCACACATAGAGCAAAAGGGCAAATGCTGACTTGATCTCGGTGTTCAGTACACACAGGGACAGCAAAAGCTCGGCCTATCGATCCTTTTGGTTTAAAGAGTTTTTAACAAGAGGTGTCAGAAAAGTTACCATAGGGATAACTGGCTTGTGGCGGCCAAGCGTTCATAGCGACGTCGCTTTTTGATCCTTCGATGTCGGCTCTTCCTATCATTGTGAAGCAAAATTCACCAAGCGTTGGATTGTTCACCCATGCAAGGGAACGTGAGCTGGGTTTAGACCGTCGTGAGACAGGTTAGTTTTACCCTACTAATGACAAAACGTTGTTGCGACAGCATTCCTGCGTAGTACGAGAGGAACCGCAGGTACGGACCAATGGCACAATACTTGTTCGAGCGAACAGTGGTATGACGCTACGTCCGTTGGATTATGCCTGAACGCCTCTAAGGTCGTATCCGTGCTGGACTGCAATGATAAATAAGGGGCAATTTGCATTGTATGGCTTCTAAACCATTTAAAGTTTATAATTTATTTTATAAACGACAATGGATGTGATGCCAATGTAATTTGTAACATAGTAAATTAGGAGGATCTTCGATCACCTGATGCCGCGCTAGTTACATATAAAAGCATTATTTAATACAATGACAAAGCCTAGAATCAATTGTAAACGACTTTTGTAACAGGCAAGGTGTTGTAAGTGGTTGAGCAGCTGCCATACTGCGATCCACTGAAGCTTATCCTTTGCTTGATGATTCGATAAATAAATGATTTTTCCTGTAGCCAAACAAACACCTCGTCATCAATTTAGTGACGCATATGATATTGTCCCTATCATATAATTTTTGATATAAAGACTTTAAAGAATTATATCAAGTTGCCAAATACCTCGTCATCAATTTAGTGACGCATATGATATTGTCCCTATCGTATAATTTTTGATATAAAGACTTTAAAGAATTCTATCACGTTGCCAAATACCTCGTCATCAATTTAGTGACGCATATGATATTGTCCCTATCATATAATTAATATAAAGACTTTAATGAATTGTGTCAAGTTGCCAAACACCTCGTCATCAATTTAGTGACGCATATGATATTGTCCCTATCATATAATTTTTGATATAAAGACTTTAAAGAATTATATCAAGTTGCCAAATACCTCGTCATCAATTTAGTGACGCATATGATATTGTCCCTATCATATAATTAATATAAAGACTTTAATGAATTGTGTCAAGTTGCCAAACACCTCGTCATCAATTTAGTGACGCATATGATATTGTCCCTATCATATAATTTTTGATATAAAAACTTTAAAGAATTGTATCAAGTTGCCAAATACCTCGTCATCAATTTAGTGACGCATATGATATTGTCCCTATCATATAATTAATATAAAGACTTTAATGAATTGTGTCAAGTTGCCAAACACCTCGTCATCAATTTAGTGACGCATATGATATTGTCCCTATCATATAATTTTTGATATAAAGACTTTAAAGAATTATATCAAGTTGCCAAATACCTCGTCATCAATTTAGTGACGCATATGATATTGTCTCTATCATATAATTAATATAAAGACTTTAATGAATTGTGTCAAGTTGCCAAACACCTCGTCATCAATTTAGTGACGCATATGATATTGTCCCTATCATATAATTTTTGATATAAAAACTTTAAAGAATTGTATCAAGTTGCCAAATACCTCGTCATCAATTTAGTGACGCATATGATATTGTCCCTATCATATAATTAATATAAAGACTTTAATGAATTGTGTCAAGTTGCCAAACACCTCGTCATCAATTTAGTGACGCATATGATATTGTCCCTATCATATAATTTTTGATATAAAAACTTTAAAGAATTGTATCAAGTTGCCAAATACCTCGTCATCAATTTAGTGACGCATATGATATTGTCCCTATCATATAATTAATATAAAGACTTTAATGAATTGTGTCAAGTTGCCAAACACCTCGTCATCAATTTAGTGACGCATATGATATTGTCCCTATCATATAATATTTGATATAAAGACTTTAAAGAATTATATCAAGTTGCCAAATACCTCGTCATCAATTTAGTGACGCATATGATATTGTCTCTATCATATAATTAATATAAAGACTTTAATGAATTGTGTCAAGTTGCCAAACACCTCGTCATCAATTTAGTGACGCATATGATATTGTCCCTATCATATAATTTTTGATATAAAGACTTTAAAGAATTCTATCAAGTTGCCAAATACCTCGTCATCAATTTAGTGACGCATATGATATTGTCTCTATCATATAATTAATATAAAGACTTTAATGATTTGTGTCACGTTGCCAAACACCTCGTCATCAATTTAGTGACGCATATGATATTGTCCCTATCATATAATTAATATAAAGACTTTTTAAAGAATTGTATCAAGTTGCCAAACACCTCGTCATCAACTACTATATTATGGTTGCGCCGACCTCTCATATTGTATTCTCTTATGTCTTCATAGGATTTTGGCAATTATACGAGTAAATTAAATAATATACATATGAAAATGATTAATTATTATATGTATAAGGGAAAAAATGCTGAAATATTCCCATATTATCTTAGTATTATAGAGGAAAGACCGTTGCCGACCTCTGATATTGTTCAAAACTTATGTATTTATATGATTTTGGCAATTATATGAGTAAATTAAATAATATACATATAAAATGATTAAATATTATATGTATAAATGTATAAAGGAAAAAATGATGAAATATTCCCACATTATCTTAGTATTATAGAGGAAAGACCGTTGCTGACCTCTGATATTGTTCAAAACTTATGTATTTATATGATTTTGGCAATAATATGAGTAAATTAAATAATATACATATGAAAATGATTAATTATTATATGTATAAATGTATAAGGGAAAAAATGCTGAAAATATTCCCATATTATCTTAGTATTATAGAGGAAAGACCGTTGCTGACCTCTGATATTGTTCAAAACTTATGTATTTATATGATTTTGGCAATTATATGAGTAAATTAAATAATATACATATGAAAATTATTAATTATTATATGTATAGGGGAAAAAATGCTGAAATATTCCCACATTCTCTTAGTATTATAGAGAAAAGCCATTATAGTGAGAGGGTATAGTAGTGTAAACGACCGGAATTACGACAGAGGGTTCAAAAACTACTATAGGTAGGCAGTGGTTGCCGACCTCTCATATTGTTCAAAACTTATGTATTCATATGATTTTGGCAATTATATGAGTAAATTAAATAATATACATATGAAAATTATTAATTATTATATGTATAGGGGAAAAAATGCTGAAATATTCCCACATTCTCTTAGTATTATAGAGAAAAGCCATTATAGTGAGAGGGTATAGTAGTGTAAACGACCGGAATTACGACAGAGGGTTCAAAAACTACTATAGGTAGGCAGTGGTTGCCGACCTCTCATATTGTTCAAAACTTATGTATTCATATGATTTTGGCAATTATATGAGTAAATTAAATAATATACATATGAAAATTATTAATTATTATATGTATAAGGGAAAAAATGCTGAAAATATCCCACATTCTCTTAGTATAATAGAGAAAAGCCATTATAGTGAGAGGGTATAGTAGTGTAAACGACCGGAATTACGACAGAGGGTTCAAAAACTACTATAGGTAGGCAGTGGTTGCCGACCTCTCATATTGTTCAAAACTTATGTATTCATATGATTTTGGCAATAATATGAGTAAATTAAATAATATACATATGAAAATGATTAATTATTATATGTATAAGGGAAAAAATTCTGAAAATATCCCACATTCTCTTAGTATTATAGAGAAAAGCCATTATAGTGAGAGGGTATAGTAGTGTAAACGACCGGAATTACGACAGAGGGTTCAAAAACTACTATAGGTAGGCAGTGGTTGCCGACCTCTCATATTGTTCAAAACTTATGTATTCATATGATTTTGGCAATAATATGAGTAAATTAAATAATATACATATGAAAATGATTAATTATTATATGTATAAGGGAAAAAATGCTGAAAATATCCCACATTCTCTTAGTATTATAGAGAAAAGCCATTATAGTGAGAGGGTATAGTAGTGTAAACGACCGGAATTACGACAGAGGGTTCAAAAACTACTATAGGTAGGCAGTGGTTGCCGACCTCTCATATTGTTCAAAACTTATGTATTCATATGATTTTGGCAATAATATGAGTAAATTAAATAATATACATATGAAAATGATTAATTATTATATGTATAAGGGAAAAAATAATCATATTATATATGAATAATGGAAAAAAAATGAAATGTTCCTATAATCTCTTAATATATAAGAGAATAGCCCGTATGTTGGGTGGCAAACGGAATTGAAAATACCCGCTTTGAGGACAGCGGGTTCAAAAACTACTATAGGTAGGCAGTGGTTGCCGACCTCCCGCATTATTCGAAATATTTATTTCGGATTATGTTTATATTGGTTACATACAATAAAGTATATTATTATCCGTACAAATTTGTTTCTCAGTTCTATAGAACACGGGACTTGGCTCCGCGGATAATAGGAATATACGCTTTATAGATAATATCGTTGAAACAAAAGTCAAGTTTCTATTATATATAGAATAACAAATCGTTTCCATATATTATCGTTAATTTTTGGAGGCAGGCAAATATTAATTTATTACCTGCCGTATAGTTGGATTATTATATCGTTACGGTATAATACAAATATGGATTCTTATGAAAGAAATATAAAATTATATATTAAATGTGGAAATATTATCATATGCGCTTGGTTTTATGTTATATATTACCAGAGATATATATGAAAAGAGATAAATTTTAAATTTATCTTCAAAATGCAAATGATTTAACTTAATATTTATATTGGTTAAACAAAAATTGTACATGTGTGGATACAATAATTATGTATGTTGGAAATAAAATGATATTTTATAATGAAATATGTATGTATAAAAAGATAAAATTATAGAAATATATATATTACAATAATTAGATGAAATTCTTGTTATATTGGTAAAACAAGTATAAATTAAAAATGAAAATATGGATTACGAATGCTATATAAAAATGGCCGTAATCGAATGGATTTTTTTACTTATATATTTAAAATTTTACCCAAAGGCGAAATATTGAATTTTATTCAATATAATAAAAATCATGGAATTATATAAAGTGAAAAATCTATATATCTATATATCTATTATATTGCTTATTTCGATTCAAAATATATGAATGGAATATGAAGGAAAAACATTATTCTGGTTGATCCTGCCAGTAGTTATATGCTTGTCTCAAAGATTAAGCCATGCATGTCTAAGTACACACGAATTAAAAGTGAAACCGCAAAAGGCTCATTATATCAGTTATGGTTCCTTAGATCGTTAACAGTTACTTGGATAACTGTGGTAATTCTAGAGCTAATACATGCAATTAAAACATGAACCTTATGGGACATGTGCTTTTATTAGGCTAAAACCAAGCGATCGCAAGATCGTTATATTGGTTGAACTCTAGATAACATGCAGATCGTATGGTCTTGTACCGACGACAGATCTTTCAAATGTCTGCCCTATCAACTTTTGATGGTAGTATCTAGGACTACCATGGTTGCAACGGGTAACGGGGAATCAGGGTTCGATTCCGGAGAGGGAGCCTGAGAAACGGCTACCACATCTAAGGAAGGCAGCAGGCGCGTAAATTACCCACTCCCAGCTCGGGGAGGTAGTGACGAAAAATAACAATACAGGACTCATATCCGAGGCCCTGTAATTGGAATGAGTACACTTTAAATCCTTTAACAAGGACCAATTGGAGGGCAAGTCTGGTGCCAGCAGCCGCGGTAATTCCAGCTCCAATAGCGTATATTAAAGTTGTTGCGGTTAAAACGTTCGTAGTTGAACTTGTGCTTCATACGGGTAGTACAACTTACAATTGTGGTTAGTACTATACCTTTATGTATGTAAGCGTATTACCGGTGGAGTTCTTATATGTGATTAAATACTTGTATTTTTTCATATGTTCCTCCTATTTAAAAACCTGCACTAGTGCTCTTAAACGAGTGTTATTGTGGGCCGGTACTATTACTTTGAACAAATTAGAGTGCTTAAAGCAGGCTTCAAATGCCTGAATATTCTGTGCATGGGATAATGAAATAAGACCTCTGTTCTGCTTTCATTGGTTTTCAGATCAAGAGGTAATGATTAATAGAAGCAGTTTGGGGGCATTAGTATTACGACGCGAGAGGTGAAATTCTTGGACCGTCGTAAGACTAACTTAAGCGAAAGCATTTGCCAAAGATGTTTTCATTAATCAAGAACGAAAGTTAGAGGTTCGAAGGCGATCAGATACCGCCCTAGTTCTAACCATAAACGATGCCAGCTAGCAATTGGGTGTAGCTACTTTTATGGCTCTCTCAGTCGCTTCCCGGGAAACCAAAGCTTTTGGGCTCCGGGGGAAGTATGGTTGCAAAGCTGAAACTTAAAGGAATTGACGGAAGGGCACCACCAGGAGTGGAGCCTGCGGCTTAATTTGACTCAACACGGGAAAACTTACCAGGTCCGAACATAAGTGTGTAAGACAGATTGATAGCTCTTTCTCGAATCTATGGGTGGTGGTGCATGGCCGTTCTTAGTTCGTGGAGTGATTTGTCTGGTTAATTCCGATAACGAACGAGACTCAAATATATTAAATAGATATCTTCAGGATTATGGTGCTGAAGCTTATGTAGCCTTCATTCATGGTGGCAGTAAAATGTTTATTGTGTTTGAATGTGTTTATGTAAGTGGAGCCGTACCTGTTGGTTTGTCCCATTATAAGGACACTAGCTTCTTAAATGGACAAATTGCGTCTAGCAATAATGAGATTGAGCAATAACAGGTCTGTGATGCCCTTAGATGTCCTGGGCTGCACGCGCGCTACAATGAAAGTATCAACGTGTATTTCCTAGACCGAGAGGTCCGGGTAAACCGCTGAACCACTTTCATGCTTGGGATTGTGAACTGAAACTGTTCACATGAACTTGGAATTCCCAGTAAGTGTGAGTCATTAACTCGCATTGATTACGTCCCTGCCCTTTGTACACACCGCCCGTCGCTACTACCGATTGAATTATTTAGTGAGGTCTCCGGACGTGATCACTGTGACGCCTTGCGTGTTACGGTTGTTTCGCAAAAGTTGACCGAACTTGATTATTTAGAGGAAGTAAAAGTCGTAACAAGGTTTCCGTAGGTGAACCTGCGGAAGGATCATTATTGTATAATATCCTTATCGTTAATAAACATTTGTTATAATACAAATAAATACAATTTACCAAAATAAAAATATTACAAAATGATTCCACGGAATCAAAAGTTAAAGTCAAAATAAAATGAAGATGGCTTTTATTTTATATGTGGGGCTTGGCAACCTCATAAAAAGACTTTAACATTATTAATGTTGTTGTGCGTATTTGTGGCAGTACCTACTACAACAATGGCGTTTCCTATAAAAACAAATTCTCGAAAATGGAAATCGAAGAAACTGAACAAAATTTGAAAGTAGAAGTCGAATTAAAATTAAAATAATTTTGAATGTGGTATTCAAAATAAGTGTGTGTGTATATGGACCATAATATACACGCGTTGCGAATATGTATTGTTCATCTATGTTATGAGCATACGTTGGCTAATGCAACAACCTAAAATATACAATGTTTGTACCTGTCATCCATCAGGTTAATGTTTTATATAAATTTTGCAGTATGTGTCACCCAAAATAGCAAACCATAACCAGATTTTTATGATACATAATGCTTATATGAAACTAAGACATATCGCAACATTTATTTTTAGGTATAAAAATAAATTTATTGAAGGAATTGATATATGCCAGTAAAATGGTGTATTTTTAATTTCTTTCAATAAAAACAATATTGATATTATATAAAAATGAATTATAAAACTCTAAGCGGTGGATCACTCGGCTCATGGGTCGATGAAGAACGCAGCAAACTGTGCGTCATCGTGTGAACTGCAGGACACATGAACATCGACATTTTGAACGCATATCGCAGTCCATGCTGTTATGTACTTTAATTAATTTTATAGTGCTGCTTGGACTACATATGGTTGAGGGTTGTAAGACTATGCTAATTAAGTTGTTTATAAATTTTTTATAAGCATATGGTATATTATTGGATTAAATAATGATTTTATTCATAATATTAAAAAAGAAATGAAAAACATTATCTCACATTTGAATGTGAAAAACGAAGAGAAATATTTTCTTTTTCAATCAAATAATACTGAGAAATGTCTAGCATAAAAAATTGAAATATTTTTCATCTAGAATTGTCTCTTATTAATGATTCGGAAAAAGAAAAATCTTGGTTTTGTTATTATTCTTCGTTGGTTCGTTAAATGGATAAAAAATAACTTTGCTTACAAGAACTATTGGAACTATTTATAACGAATTTAATTGATTGTTTTATCATTTATATATAAAGAATTTATGGCAAAAAATAGTTATATATACAACCTCAACTCATATGGGACTACCCCCTGAATTTAAGCATATTAATTAGGGGAGGAAAAGAAACTAACAAGGATTTTCTTAGTAGCGGCGAGCGAAAAGAAAACAGTTCAGCACTAAGTCACTTTGTCTATATGGCAAATGTGAGATGCAGTGTATGGAGCGTCAATATTCTAGTATGAGAAATTAATGATTTAAGTCCTTCTTAAATGAGGCCATTTACCCATAGAGGGTGCCAGGCCCGTATAACGTTAATGATTACTAGATGATGTTTCCAAAGAGTCGTGTTGCTTGATAGTGCAGCACTAAGTGGGTGGTAAACTCCATCTAAAACTAAATATAACCATGAGACCGATAGTAAACAAGTACCGTGAGGGAAAGTTGAAAAGAACTCTGAATAGAGAGTTAAACAGTACGTGAAACTGCTTAGAGGTTAAGCCCGATGAACCTGAATATCCGTTATGGAAAATTCATCATTAAAATTGTAATATTTAAATAATATTATTAAGAATAATGTGCATTTTTTCCATATAAGGACATTGTAATCTATTAGCATATCCCAAATTTATCATAAAATATAACTTATAGTTTATTCCAATTAAATTGCTTGCATTTTAACACAGAATAAATGTTATTAATTTGATAAAGTGCTGATAGATTTATATTATTACAGAGCGTTAATTTTTCGGAATTATATAATGGCATAATTATCATTGATTTTTGTGTTTATTATATGCTCTTGTATGATTAACAATGCGAAAGATTCAGGATACCTTCGGGACCCGTCTTGAAACACGGACCAAGGAGTCTAACATATGTGCAAGTTATTGGGATGTAAACCTAATAGCGTAATTAACTTGACTAATAATGGGATTAGTTTTTTAGCTATTTATAGCTAATTAACACAATCCCGGGGCGTTCTATATAGTTATGTATAATGTATATTTATATTATTTATGCCTCTAACTGGAACGTACCTTGAGCATATATGCTGTGACCCGAAAGATGGTGAACTATACTTGATCAGGTTGAAGTCAGGGGAAACCCTGATGGAAGACCGAAACAGTTCTGACGTGCAAATCGATTGTCAGAATTGAGTATAGGGGCGAAAGACCAATCGAACCATCTAGTAGCTGGTTCCTTCCGAAGTTTCCCTCAGGATAGCTGGTGCATTTTAATATTATATAAAATAATCTTATCTGGTAAAGCGAATGATTAGAGGCCTTAGGGTCGAAACGATCTTAACCTATTCTCAAACTTTAAATGGGTAAGAACCTTAACTTTCTTGATATGAAGTTCAAGGTTATGATATAATGTGCCCAGTGGGCCACTTTTGGTAAGCAGAACTGGCGCTGTGGGATGAACCAAACGTAATGTTACGGTGCCCAAATTAACAACTCATGCAGATACCATGAAAGGCGTTGGTTGCTTAAAACAGCAGGACGGTGATCATGGAAGTCGAAATCCGCTAAGGAGTGTGTAACAACTCACCTGCCGAAGCAACTAGCCCTTAAAATGGATGGCGCTTAAGTTGTATACCTATACATTACCGCTAAAGTAGATGATTTATATTACTTGTGATATAAATTTTGAAACTTTAGTGAGTAGGAAGGTACAATGGTATGCGTAGAAGTGTTTGGCGTAAGCCTGCATGGAGCTGCCATTGGTACAGATCTTGGTGGTAGTAGCAAATAATCGAATGAGACCTTGGAGGACTGAAGTGGAGAAGGGTTTCGTGTGAACAGTGGTTGATCACGAGTTAGTCGGTCCTAAGTTCAAGGCGAAAGCCGAAAATTTTCAAGTAAAACAAAAATGCCTAACTATATAAACAAAGCGAATATAATACACTTGAATAATTTTGAACGAAAGGGAATACGGTTCCAATTCCGTAACCTGTTGAGTATCCGTTTGTTATTAAATATGGGCCTCGTGCTCATCCTGGCAACAGGAACGACCATAAAGAAGCCGTCGAGAGATATCGGAAGAGTTTTCTTTTCTGTTTTATAGCCGTACTACCATGGAAGTCTTTCGCAGAGAGATATGGTAGATGGGCTAGAAGAGCATGACATATACTGTTGTGTCGATATTTTCTCCTCGGACCTTGAAAATTTATGGTGGGGACACGCAAACTTCTCAACAGGCCGTACCAATATCCGCAGCTGGTCTCCAAGGTGAAGAGTCTCTAGTCGATAGAATAATGTAGGTAAGGGAAGTCGGCAAATTAGATCCGTAACTTCGGGATAAGGATTGGCTCTGAAGATTGAGATAGTCGGGCTTGATTGGGAAACAATAACATGGTTTATGTGCTCGTTCTGGGTAAATAGAGTTTCTAGCATTTATGTTAGTTACTTGTTCCCCGGATAGTTTAGTTACGTAGCCAATTGTGGAACTTTCTTGCTAAAATTTTTAAGAATACTATTTGGGTTAAACCAATTAGTTCTTATCAATTATAACGATTATCAATTAACAATCAATTCAGAACTGGCACGGACTTGGGGAATCCGACTGTCTAATTAAAACAAAGCATTGTGATGGCCCTAGCGGGTGTTGACACAATGTGATTTCTGCCCAGTGCTCTGAATGTCAAAGTGAAGAAATTCAAGTAAGCGCGGGTCAACGGCGGGAGTAACTATGACTCTCTTAAGGTAGCCAAATGCCTCGTCATCTAATTAGTGACGCGCATGAATGGATTAACGAGATTCCTACTGTCCCTATCTACTATCTAGCGAAACCACAGCCAAGGGAACGGGCTTGGAATAATTAGCGGGGAAAGAAGACCCTTTTGAGCTTGACTCTAATCTGGCAGTGTAAGGAGACATAAGAGGTGTAGAATAAGTGGGAGATATTAGACCTCGGTTTGGTATCGTCAATGAAATACCACTACTCTTATTGTTTCCTTACTTAC
Source organism: Drosophila mauritiana (assembly GCF_004382145.1). Classification (NCBI taxonomy): domain Eukaryota; kingdom Metazoa; phylum Arthropoda; class Insecta; order Diptera; family Drosophilidae; genus Drosophila; species Drosophila mauritiana. Next base: position 23,133,290 of record NC_046672.1, on the reverse strand, counting down.
TTGATTAAATGGAACGTGTATCATTTCCTAGCCATTATACGGATATATTTATTATATCTTATGGTATTGGGTTTTGATGCAAGCTTCTTGATCAAAGTATCACGAGTTTGTTATATAATCGCAAACAAATTCTTTAATAAAACGATGCATTTATGTATTTTTGATTTGAAAATTTGGTATAACTCCAATTACTCAGGTATGATCCAATTCAAGGACATTGCCAGGTAGGGAGTTTGACTGGGGCGGTACATCTCTCAAATAATAACGGAGGTGTCCCAAGGCCAGCTCAGTGCGGACAGAAACCACACATAGAGCAAAAGGGCAAATGCTGACTTGATCTCGGTGTTCAGTACACACAGGGACAGCAAAAGCTCGGCCTATCGATCCTTTTGGTTTAAAGAGTTTTTAACAAGAGGTGTCAGAAAAGTTACCATAGGGATAACTGGCTTGTGGCGGCCAAGCGTTCATAGCGACGTCGCTTTTTGATCCTTCGATGTCGGCTCTTCCTATCATTGTGAAGCAAAATTCACCAAGCGTTGGATTGTTCACCCATGCAAGGGAACGTGAGCTGGGTTTAGACCGTCGTGAGACAGGTTAGTTTTACCCTACTAATGACAAAACGTTGTTGCGACAGCATTCCTGCGTAGTACGAGAGGAACCGCAGGTACGGACCAATGGCACAATACTTGTTCGAGCGAACAGTGGTATGACGCTACGTCCGTTGGATTATGCCTGAACGCCTCTAAGGTCGTATCCGTGCTGGACTGCAATGATAAATAAGGGGCAATTTGCATTGTATGGCTTCTAAACCATTTAAAGTTTATAATTTATTTTATAAACGACAATGGATGTGATGCCAATGTAATTTGTAACATAGTAAATTAGGAGGATCTTCGATCACCTGATGCCGCGCTAGTTACATATAAAAGCATTATTTAATACAATGACAAAGCCTAGAATCAATTGTAAACGACTTTTGTAACAGGCAAGGTGTTGTAAGTGGTTGAGCAGCTGCCATACTGCGATCCACTGAAGCTTATCCTTTGCTTGATGATTCGATAAATAAATGATTTTTCCTGTAGCCAAACAAACACCTCGTCATCAATTTAGTGACGCATATGATATTGTCCCTATCATATAATTTTTGATATAAAGACTTTAAAGAATTATATCAAGTTGCCAAATACCTCGTCATCAATTTAGTGACGCATATGATATTGTCCCTATCGTATAATTTTTGATATAAAGACTTTAAAGAATTCTATCACGTTGCCAAATACCTCGTCATCAATTTAGTGACGCATATGATATTGTCCCTATCATATAATTTTTGATATAAAGACTTTAAAGAATTATATCAAGTTGCCAAATACCTCGTCATCAATTTAGTGACGCATATGATATTGTCTCTATCATATAATTAATATAAAGACTTTAATGAATTGTGTCAAGTTGCCAAACACCTCGTCATCAATTTAGTGACGCATATGATATTGTCCCTATCATATAATTTTTGATATAAAAACTTTAAAGAATTGTATCAAGTTGCCAAATACCTCGTCATCAATTTAGTGACGCATATGATATTGTCCCTATCATATAATTAATATAAAGACTTTAATGAATTGTGTCAAGTTGCCAAACACCTCGTCATCAATTTAGTGACGCATATGATATTGTCCCTATCATATAATTTTTGATATAAAAACTTTAAAGAATTGTATCAAGTTGCCAAATACCTCGTCATCAATTTAGTGACGCATATGATATTGTCCCTATCATATAATTAATATAAAGACTTTAATGAATTGTGTCAAGTTGCCAAACACCTCGTCATCAATTTAGTGACGCATATGATATTGTCCCTATCATATAATTTTTGATATAAAAACTTTAAAGAATTGTATCAAGTTGCCAAATACCTCGTCATCAATTTAGTGACGCATATGATATTGTCTCTATCATATAATTAATATAAAGACTTTAATGAATTGTGTCAAGTTGCCAAACACCTCGTCATCAATTTAGTGACGCATATGATATTGTCTCTATCATATAATTAATATAAAGACTTTAATGAATTGTGTCAAGTTGCCAAACACCTCGTCATCAATTTAGTGACGCATATGATATTGTCCCTATCATATAATTTTTGATATAAAGACTTTAAAGAATTCTATCAAGTTGCCAAATACCTCGTCATCAATTTAGTGACGCATATGATATTGTCCTATCATATAATTAATATAAAGACTTTAATGATTTGTGTCACGTTGCCAAACACCTCGTCATCAATTTAGTGACGCATATGATATTGTCCCTATCATATAATTTTTGATATAAAAACTTTAAAGAATTGTATCAAGTTGCCAAATACCTCGTCATCAATTTAGTGACGCATATGATATTGTCCCTATCATATAATTAATATAAAGACTTTAATGAATTGTGTCAAGTTGCCAAACACCTCGTCATCAATTTAGTGACGCATATGATATTGTCCCTATCATATAATTTTTGATATAAAGACTTTAAAGAATTATATCAAGTTGCCAAATACCTCGTCATCAATTTAGTGACGCATATGATATTGTCCCTATCATATAATTAATATAAAGACTTTAATGAATTGTGTCAAGTTGCCAAACACCTCGTCATCAATTTAGTGACGCATATGATATTGTCCCTATCATATAATTTTTGATATAAAGACTTTAAAGAATTTATCAAGTTGCCAAATACCTCGTCATCAATTTAGTGACGCATATGATATTGTCCTATCATATAATTAATATAAAGACTTTAATGAATTGTGTCAAGTTGCCAAACACCTCGTCATCAATTTAGTGACGCATATGATATTGTCCCTATCATATAATTTTTGATATAAAAACTTTAAAGAATTGTATCAAGTTGCCAAATACCTCGTCATCAATTTAGTGACGCATATGATATTGTCCCTATCATATAATTAATATAAAGACTTTAATGAATTGTGTCAAGTTGCCAAACACCTCGTCATCAATTTAGTGACGCATATGATATTGTCCCTATCATATAATTTTTGATATAAAGACTTTAAAGAATTGTATCAAGTTGCCAAATACCTCGTCATCAATTTAGTGACGCATATGATATTGTCCCTATCATATAATTAATATAAAGACTTTAATGAATTGTGTCAAGTTGCCAAACACCTCGTCATCAATTTAGTGACGCATATGATATTGTCCCTATCATATAATTTTATATAAAGACTTTAAAGAATTTTCAAGTTGCCAAAACCTCGTCATCAATTTAGTGACGTATATGATATTGTCCTATCATATAATTTTGATATAAAGACTTTAAAGAATTGTATCAAGTTGCCAAACACCTCGTATCAATTTAGTGACGCATATGTATTGTCCCTATCATATAATTTTGATATAAAGACTTTAAAGAATTGTATCAAGTTGCCAAACACCTCGTCATCCATTTAGTGACGCATATGATATTGTCCTATCATATAATTTTTGATATAAAGACTTTAAAGAATTGTATCAAGTTGCCAAATACCTCGTCATCAATTTAGTGACGCATATGATATTGTCCCTATCATATAATTAATATAAAGACTTTAATGAATTGTGTCAAGTTGCCAAACACCTCGTCATCAATTTAGTGACGCATATGATATTGTCCCTATCATATAATTTTGATATAAAGACTTTAAAGAATTCTATCAAGTTGCCAAATACCTCGTCATCAATTTAGTGACGCATATGATATTGTCCCTATCATATAATTAATATAAAGACTTTAATGAATTGTGTCAAGTTGCCAAACACCTCGTCATCAATTTAGTGACGCATATGATAGGGACAACCCTATCATATAATTAATATAAAGACTTTAATGAATTCTATCAAGTTGCCAAATACCTCGTCATCAATTTAGTGACGCATATGATATTGTCCCTATCATATAATTAATATAAAGACTTTAATGAATTGTGTCACGTTCCCAAACACCTTGTCATCAATTTAGTGACGCATATGATATTGTCCCTATCATTAATTAATATAAAGACTTTAATGAATTGTGTCACGTTGCCAAACACCTCGTCATCAATTTAGTGACGCATATGATATTGTCCCTATCATATAATTTTTGATATAAAGACTTTAAAGAATTCTATCAAGTTGCCAAATACCTCGTCATCAATTTAGTGACGCATATGATATTGTCCCTATCATATAATTAATATAAAGACTTTAATGAATTGTGTCAAGTTGCCAATCACCTCGTCATCAATTTAGTGACGCATATGATATTGTCCCTATCATATAATTTTGATATAAAGACTTTAAAGAATTGTGTCAAGTTGCCAAACACCTCGTCATCAATTTAGTGACGCATATGATATTGTTCCTATCATATAATTTTTGATATAAAGACTTTAAAGAATTGTATCAAGTTGCCAAACACCTCGTTATCAATTTAGTGACGCATATGCTATTGTCCCTATCATATAATTTTTGATATAAAGACTTTAAAGAATTGTATCAAGTTTCCAAACACCTTGTCATCAATTTAGTGACGCATATGATGTTGTCCCTATCATATAATTAATATAAAGACTTTAATGAATTCTATCAAGTTGCCAAATACCTCGTCATCAATTTAGTGACGCATATGATATTGTCCCTATCATATAATTAATATAAAGACTTTAATGAATTGTGTCACGTTCCCAATCACCTTGTCATCAATTTAGTGACGCATATGATATTGTCCCTATCATATAATTAATATAAAGACTTTAATGAATTGTGTCACGTTGCCAAACACCTCGTCATCAATTTAGTGACGCATATGATATTGTCCCTATCATATAATTTTTGATATAAAGACTTTAAAGAATTCTATCAAGTTGCCAAATACCTCGTCATCAATTTAGTGACGCATATGCTATTGTCCCTATCATATAGTTTTTGATATAAAGACTTTAAAGAATTGTATCAAGTTGCCAAACACCTCGTCATCAATTTAGTGACGCATATGATATTGTCACTATCATATAATTTTGATATAAAGACTTTAAAGAATTGTATCAAGTTGCCAAATACCTCGTCATCAATTTAGTGACGCATATGATATTGTCCCTATCATATAATTAATATAAAGACTTTAATGAATTGCGTCAAGTTGCCAAACACCTCGTCATCAATTTAGTGACGCATATGATATTGTCCCTATCATATAATTTTTGATATAAAGACTTTAAAGAATTCTATCAAGTTGCCAAATTCCTCGTCATCAATTTAGTGACGCATATGATATTGTCCCTATCATATAATTAATATAAAGACTTTAATGAATTGTGTCAAGTTGCCAAACACCTCGTCATCAATTTAATGACGCATATGATATTGTCCCTATCATATAATTAATATAAAGACTTTAATGAATTGTGTCACGTTCCCAAACACCTTGTCATCAATTTAGTGACGCATATGATATTGTCCCTATCATATAATTAATATAAAGACTTTAATGAATTGTGTCACGTTGCCAAACACCTCGTCATCAATTTAGTGACGCATATGATATTGTCCCTATCATATAATTTTTGATATAAAGACTTTAAAGAATTCTATCAAGTTGCCAAATACCTCGTATCAATTTAGTGACGCATATGATATTGTCCCTATCATATAATTAATATAAAGACTTTAATGAATTGTGTCAAGTTGCCAATCTCCTCGTCATCAATTTAGTGACGCATATGATATTGTCCCTATCATATAATTTTTGATATAAAGACTTTAAAGAATTGTGTCAAGTTGCCAAACACCTCGTCATCAATTTAGTGACGCATATGATATTGTTCCTATCATATAATTTTTGATATAAAGACTTTAAAGAATTGTATCAAGTTGCCAAACACCTCGTTATCAATTTAGTGACGCATATGCTATTGTCCCTATCATATAATTTTTGATATAAAGACTTTAAAGAATTGTATCAAGTTGCCAAACACCTTGTCATCAATTTAGTGACGCATATGATATTGTCCCTATCATATAATTAATATAAAGACTTTAATGAATTCTATCAAGTTGCCAAATACCTCGTCATCAATTTAGTGACGCATAGGATATTGTCCCTATCATATAATTAATATAAAGACTTTAATGAATTGTGTCACGTTCCCAAACACCTTGTCATCAATTTAGTGACGCATATGATATTGTCCCTATCATATAATTAATATAAACACTTTAATGAATTGTGTCACGTTGCCAAACACCTCGTCATCAATTTAGTGACGCATATGATATTGTCCCTATCATATAATTTTTGATATAAAGACTTTAAAGAATTCTATCAAGTTGCCAAATAACTCGTCATCAATTTAGTGACGCATATGCTATTGTCCCTATCATATAGTTTTTGATATAAAGACTTTAAAGAATTGTATCAAGTTGCCAAACACCTCGTCATCAATTTAGTGACGCATATGATATTGTCACTATCATATAATTTTTGATATAAAGACTTTAAAGAATTCTATCAAGTTGCCAAATACCTCGTCATCAATTTAGTGACGCATATGCTATTGTCCCTATCATATAGTTTTTGATATAAAGACTTTAAAGAATTGTATCAAGTTGCCAAACACCTCGTCATCAATTTAGTGACGCATATGATATTGTCACTATCATATAATTTTTGATATAAAGACTTTAAAGAATTGTATCAAGTTGCCAAATACCTCGTCATCAATTTAGTGACGCATATGATATTGTCCCTATCATATAATTAATATAAAGACTTTAATGAATTGCGTCAAGTTGCTAAACACCTCGTCATCAATTTAGTGACGCATATGATATTGTCCCTATCATATAATTTTTGATATAAAGACTTTAAAGAATTCTATCAAGTTGCCAAATTCCTCGTCATCAATTTAGTGACGCATATGATATTGTCCCTATCATATAATTAATATAAAGACTTTAATGAATTGTGTCAAGTTATATTGATATTGTCCGTATCATATAATTTTTAATTTAAAAACTTTAAAGAATTGTATCAAGTTGCCAAATACCTCGTCATCAATTTAGTGACGCATATGATATTGTCCCTATCATATAATTTTTGATATAAAGACTTTAAAGAATTGTATCAAGTTGCCAAATACCTCGTCATCAATTTAGTTTTTTTTTTTTTTTTTTTGTGTATCTGTTTTATTTATTTAAAATCTGTCCTAATGGACAATAATTAAATTTTATATGGGGGAACATTGACATACGGGGAGTACTTAGAATGTACTTGGGTAGGGGTTACAAATTTACATTAATGTTGCGTGAGGTCAAGCGGGTGCGTTCTCTGCAGACGTCTTGTGGATTGGCTGTTGTCTAGCAGATTGATGGCCAGGTGGTTGGGGTGATTCTCCAGTCTTCTGGCGTATCTCTCACTGAGTAGGTAGATCTCATCTTCCACCCACGGAATTCCGAGCTCCTCGTGGATGGCAGTATTCTCGTGATAGGGATGGGCGTTGGAGACTATTCTCAAGCATCGGTTCTGGAATTGCTGGATCTTTCTTCTGTGTGAAGCACTTGTAGTGCCCCACAGCTGGATTCCATAAGTCCATATTGGCTTGAGAATAGTCTTGTAGACAAGCAGCTTCGTTTTGTCCCTCAGCTTGGAACTTTTCCCAACAAGCCAGTGGAGTTGCTTAAGGCGTATGTTGGCCTGGGTACGCTTCCTATCAATGTGAGGGCCCCATGTCAGCCTTCTATCCAGTGTAAGCCCTAGGTATTTGGAGGTGCTGGTAGTGGGGATCGTGTCGCCGTCAAGAGTGACCGGAGGGCATTCTCCTCTGCGCAGGGAAAATGTTGTATGGGAGGATTTTTCGGCGTTGACCGCAATATTCCATCGTTTTAGCCATGGATTCAGAGCATCCAGTTGCCTCTGGATGATGGCTGAAGCTCTATCTGGATTAGTAGCGGTGGCGAGGAACGCGGTGTCGTCGGCATAGGTGGCTATTGTGAGGTGACGGGAGGGTATTATAGGAAGGTCTGCTGTGAAGAGGGTGTAGAGGATGGGACCAAGGACGCTGCCTTGAGGTACTCCGGCTCTTATGGGCCTTGGCGTGCTGGATGAGGATCCGCAACGCACTTGGAATTCTCTTCCTTCGGTGTAAGATTTGAGTAGAGCGTAGTGGGAACTGGGAAGGTGGGACTTGAGTTTGTGGAGGAGACCGGAATGCCACACTCTGTCAAACGCCTGCTTGACATCGAGGAAGACGGCCGAACAGTATCTTTTCTTCTCGAATGCATCGAGGATTCTTGATACGAGCCGGTGGCATTGTTCGGGTGTTCCATGAGATCGCCTTAATCCAAACTGGTGATCCGGGATCAAACCAGCCTCGTCCAGTACTGGCAACACTCTGCGCAGAAATACTCTTTCGAGTATTTTGGAGAGTATTGCCAGCAAACTAATCGGTCTATATGAGGCAAGATGGGCTCCAGGTTTTCCGGGTTTAAGGATGAGGATGACTTCTGCACGTTTCCATGATCTCGGGAAGTACCCTAGTGAGAAGCAGCTGTTGAAGATGTTAGCCAACATCTGGGAGCAAGGAGGAGGCATAATTTTGAGGAAAGTGGCGTCGATACGATCCAGTCCGGGGGATTTGCTGGCCTTTAGGGAGGCGATCTCCTGCGCAACCTCTTCAGGGGTGACGGGCTCTATCGGCAAGCTGGGTGGAGATGGACTCTCAAGGCACCTGGTGGTGGCAGCACGCTCTTAACCAGTGCATCTGTTGAATGGGGTGAATGCGTTCTGGAGGTGATCTGCGAATGCTTCTGCTCTTTCGTCATCGGAACGGCACCAAGAGCCATGTGGCGCGTGACATGCCACAGATTGTGTTGCGGGTCACCAGGTTCCAGCTCTTCAAGGAATCGATTGAATGAGTCCTGCCGTAGTGTGCAAAGCTTGACCTTAAGCTCCTTGCTGGCTCTGTTAAGTGCCGCTTTATCCCTTGGCTTGCGCGAGGAGAACCAAATACGTCTGAGGCGCCTCTTCTCCGCCACGAATGCCGCAATCTCTGGAGACCAAAGGTGGAGATCTCGCTCAGGTGTTCTCGGGGTAGTTGGAGGAGGAGGGTTGGCGAACTTAGCCTCATTGTGCATCTCCTCAGTGTGTGTATTAATCACCGCATCAATTACTCTTGGGGAGGAAAGAGGAGGATCCAGGTCCAGGGAGGATAGCATCCAGAAGGTAAATTTGGAGGAGTCGGTATGCTTCCCGGTGAGTCTTCTGGGCAGGTCTTTTTTTAGGACGGGGATATTGAGGAGCATTCTTATTGCACTGTGGTCGGATAGCAGCTTGTTGTATGTGGTGCATGAGAGTCTGGCTTGTCCTATGCCTTTGGAGATGGCAAAATCCAAGAGGTCGGGAGACAAGGCAGGGTTAGTAGGCCAACCTTCTGCAATTCAGTCTTCTGCTCTGCACGAACTTGTGGAGCGTTCTGCCTTTGGGGTTGATGGAGCGGGACCCCCACCAAGAGTGTTTGGCGTTAAAGTCACCGGCTGCTATGAAGCGAGGACCAAAGGACTCGAAAAGCTCTTGTAAGCGAGTCTCGGTGACTGAGTGTCTGGGGGGGAAGTAGACCGCTCCAATGGTGATGCCCCCTGAAGGCTGGAGATTCGAGCCAGGGCACACTGGGCCCATTCCTCCTGGAACGCAGGTAGCTCCGTGTACTGGATACCACTCCTGATGAGCATGGCTGCTCCTCCGCGCGCTCTGCCAGATGGATGGTTGGCGAGTAAGACATCATAGCCGCTGATGTTGTAGTGGGATCGTGGACAAAAATGGGTTTCGGATACAAGGAGTATGTCAATCGCTTCCGTTTTTATAAGGTGTTCTACCTCGGCTCTGCTCCTCTGCAGGCCGTTAGCATTCCAAATGACTATGTTCAGGCTTATTTCCATGATTTGGCATTGAGGATGGAAGCAATAAGCTGCGTCATTTGGGTGAACATTTTTTCCATCATACTTTCAACCATTCCTTGAAAACGGGCAAAGATTTGTTCCAAGTTATTGGATTGCGGAGCTTCAGGTGGGGTTTGGCGGTTTTGGTTGGGATCGGATTGCTGTGGTGCATGAGTAGCCTTGAGCGCGTCTTTATAGCTCATTTTGGAGATGTTTGGGATCTGGATGGTGCTGGGCTTGCTGGTGGGTGTGGCCGGTCTGGGTTTAGGGGCTTGCTGTGCCTTGGCCTTCTTGTAGGCAGGGCATCCTCTGTATGAAGCGGGGTGGTCAGCTTGGCAGTGAAGGCAGCATGCCTTCTCATCCTCCTTCTTAGTGCAAGTCCTGGAGTCGTGTTGGCCACCACATTTCACGCATCGGTGCTCGAGGAAGCAGTAGCGCTGGGTATGTCCAAACCCTTGGCATCTAAAGCACTGAGGCACGTCGTTGAATTTACGGGGAGGCTCGATGGTGACGACCGACCTGCACAGTCTCCTGATTTGGTAGACCTCCTTGTTGTTACTGGCGGGTTCAATGTTGGCGAAAAATATCCCGAGTGGCTCCTTGGTTTTCCTACCAATAGGATTATGCAGGTCTCTGACCTTATGCCCTAGTCTTTCAAGTTCCCCTTGAATCTCGTCACGATCGGCGGTGTGGTGTAATCCCTTGATTACGACTCTGTAGGCCCTCTCATCTTTGGGCTGGAACGTGCGATGCCTTTTGTTCTGGGAAACCAGGTGCCTACGAAGCTCGGAGTAAGACTCCTTGTCAGGCATCATTAAACGCACGTTGTTGCGTTCCGATTTGTATGTGAAGTCTTTGCTGGGACCCACGAGAGTCGTAATCATCTTGATCAGAGCAGAAATGTTGGTCACGTCCGGGATGAAGATCGGGGGTGGCTTGAAAGTCCTCGGGGTAGGCCTGGGTTTGTCCGGGGTTTTGTTGGCAGCGGGTACAGGTTCTTCGTCTGAGGCGGCTTGGTCGTCGTCGTCATTGTCTTCCTCATCGCTCGAGAGGATGGCAAACTGGTTGTTTGCTAACCTACGACGCGAGGCTGCGCTGGTGCTGGGCGTGACGTCAAGTTCCTCCATTTGGGGCTTGCGCGCGGGCTTGCGCTTGACCTCACCGGGCTCAGAATGCGAGGTGCTGGAGTCGCTGCTAGTGCTGGGCTCCCTTGCTCTGAGGGCCTTCTTGCAGGGCGTAGATTTGCTTGGCTTGATGACACGCGGGGGGGCCTGCCAATCCATGGTGTAGGGTGATTGGTAGAAGGGGGGGGAGCTGGGTACAGTTGGTCGGTGAACCAACCACTGCACGTGGCTGCTGCTGTGTTAAAGTTGCTTAACTAAGCGCTTGATGTAAACAACCAGATAACACGCACGCTCGAGTGTGCGTTAGTGTTGGTGTGTGTCCGTTAGGCACGCGAGCTGAAACAATCAGAGCGCGCGGCGAAATCTCGCGACGCGGTGACCGGTATGCGAATAACGGAGGTAAAGAAACACGAAAAAAGCGAAACAATTTCTTGCTTGCGGTCCGCAGGCACGTCTGCACTCGTTGAGTGTTCGATCGCGACTGATCAATTTAGTGACGCATATGATATTGTCCCTATCATATAATTAATATAAAGACTTTATTGAATTTTGTCAAGTTGCCAAACTCCTCGTCATCAATTTAGTGACGCATATGATATTGTTCCTATCATATAATTTTTGATATAAAGACTTTAAAGAATTCTATCAAGTTGCCAAATACCTCGTCATCAATTTAGTGACGCATATGATATTGTCCCTATCATATAATTAATATAAAAACTTTAATGAATTGTGTCACGTTGCCAAACACCTTGTCATCAATTTAGTGACGCATATGATATTGCCCCTATCATATAATTAATATAAAGACTTTTCAAAGAATTGTGTTAAGTTGCCAAACACCTCGTCATCAACTACTATATTATGGTTGCGCCGACCTCTCATATTGTATTCCCTTATGTGTTCATAGGATTTTGGCAATTATACGAGTAAATTAAATAATATACATATGAAAATGATTAATTATTATATGTATAAGGGAAAAAATGCTGAAGTATTCCCATATTATCTTAGTATTATAGAGGAAAGACCGTTGCCGACCTCTGATATTGTTCAAAACTTATGTATTTATATGATTTTGGCAATTATATGAGTAAATTAAATAATATACATACGAAAATGATTAATTATTATATGTATAAGGGAAAAAATGCTGAAATATTCCCATATTATCTTAGTATTATATGACCTCTGATATTGTTCAAAACTTATGTATTTATATGATTTTGGCAATTATATGAGTAAATTAAATAATATACATATGAAAATGATTAATTATTATATGTATAGGGGAAAAAATGCTGAAATATTCCCACATTCTCTTAGTATTATAGAGAAAAGCCATTATAGTGAGAGGGTATAGTAGTGTAAACGAGCGGAATTACGACAGAGGGTTCAAAAACTACTATAGGTAGGCAGTGGTTGCCGACCTCTCATATTGTTCAAAACTAATGTAATCATATGATTTTGGCAATTATATGAGTAAATTAAATAATATACATATAAAAATGATTAATTATTATATGTATAGGGGAAAAAATGCTGAAATATTCCCACATTCTCTTAGTATTATAGAGAAAAGCCATTATAGTGAGAGGGTATAGTAGTGTAAACGACCGGAATTACGACAGAGGGTTCAAAAACTACTATAGGTAGGCAGTGGTTGCCGACCTCTCATATTGTTCAAAACTTATGTATTCATATGATTTTGGCAATTATATGAGTAAATTAAATAATATACTTATGAAAATGATTAATTATTATATGTATAAGGGAAAAAATGCTGAAATATCCCACATTCCTTAGTATTATAGAGAAAAGCCATTATAATGAGAGGGTATAGTAGTGTAAACGACCGGAATTACGACAGAGGGTTCAAAAACTACTATAGGTAGGCAGTGGTTGCCGACCTCTCATATTGTTCAAAACTTATGTATTCATATGATATTTTGGCAATATAATATGAGTTAAATTAAATAAAATAATACATATGGAAAAATGATTAATTTAATTATTATAGTATATTAAGGGAAAAAATGCTGAAAATATCCCACATTCCTTAGTATTATAGAGAAAAGCCATTATAGTGTACAAATTTGTTTTCTCAGTTCTATAGAACACGGGACTTGGCTCCGCGGATAATAGGAATATATACGCTTTTTAGATAATATCGTTGAAACAAAAGTCAAGTTTCTATTATATATAGTGTAAGGGTGATGGGGTTGCTGGTCCTGGAAATTTCCTAGTTTGCTGAAAATCGAACACTCGGAGAAAAGCGAACACTTGACTTTGTAAATGCGCGGGCGCGACCGGGCGTACGTTTATTGATCGTGGTAGTTATTTCATACTAAAGCTTATTCGAATGCGTTGGGTTCTCCCAAGCGCAGCGGAGACTCCTCGGAGACTCTGTGGTGAAGAGCGGGAGAGCGTAAAAGGGAGTGGAGAACGTAAGAGGGAGCGGAGAGCGGGTGACAGTCCAAACCCCGTAACTCGAACATTCCGCCCCCCTTGCAATCACTGGGGTTGCAACATAGCCATCCTACGGCAAGCTGCAGGCACCGGACACGATCCACCCAAACACGGTCTTTTGAGCGACCGGCATTCCCTCGTCGAAGGTCAGGAATCCGGATTGGATAACCTTAGGATAAATGTCTGCTCCTAAGACCATGGATACGGTAGCAGGCCGATGGAACCCGTCATCCGCCAGCATGATGTCCCTGTACTTGGACACTACGGTGTCGCTCAATGCCCGGACAGGTGTACGGATCCGCACCCTGGGCTCGATCTTGAGCACGACCTCGAGCTTCGTGTTCGCGTCGATCCTGGAGCGAATCGTCGTCATGCAGACCTTCTCGTCGCCAACATTGGTCATCGAAAGCTTAAAGGCTGACGCCAACGAAGCGTCGATGCAGCTCATGGGGCTGCACGGATCGATAAGTGCTGCGGTCTCGAAGGTCTTCGTCCCGGTCTCCAACTTGACCAGCGCTGTGGGAAGGATGTTCACGCTGTGGCGTTGCAGCAGCGACGAGAGCGATGGGCCTGGCGTCGTCGATTCCGGTCGTCGTGGCGGTGAACTCCTACGCTGAGTTGGCGGATTGTGCCGGCGGGAACGTTGGGACGAGGCCGAAGCTGCTTGCCGGGTTGGCACCGGTTGGCGACGCGAGCGCGCTCGCGACCGCGACAACGAGCTAACCTGCTCGTGCATGTGGAGCAGCGTGTGGTGGGATCGGTCGCACTTCTTGCAACGATCACCGCTTCGGCAGTCTCCCGTGGAATGCTCGTGAGCGAGGCAATTGGCGCAGTATTGGTTAATGAGGACTGCTCGCAAACGCTTTTCAGCGCTGAGCTTTAGGAACCTCGCGCACTTCCGAAGAGGATGGATACCGCGGCAGACTCGGCATCGGTAGGATTGAATACCTCGGGTACGTCTGCTCTCCACGGCACGAGCACTGCGTGCGTTTTGTTGACGAGGAGCCATGCTGCGCGTAGTCGAATGTCGAAAGGAGATCGAAAACGAAATGAAAAATAACGGATGATTAGTGATAGTGAACTACAACTAAGGACGAGAGGAGCGCCTATTATTGTGGAGATTCGGAAGACTCCGTCGGCAAAAGCACCACTTTTGCCACTGGACGTTTAATAACTCCACGTGCAGTACGGATGTTTACTACACGGACGTTGCCGTCAGCTCCTGGGAAAACAGACTCAATTCTGCCGAGCCGCCACTCATTTGAGGGCAAGTTGTCGTCCTTGATGACGACCATGTCATCGATGCGTAGATTTTTGGACGGGGCCTGCCATTTAGAACGCTTGTGGAGTTCTTTGAGGTACTCTTCTTTCCATCGCACACGGAACTGCTGATGGAGAGCCTTCAAATGCTGCCACCGATTAAGAAGGGATTTCGTTTCCCCCTTTACTTCGGGTTCCACCGTGGACATAAGGGGTCCCCCGACAAGGAAATGCCCTGGCGTCAGAGCCAGCAAGTCTGTCGGATCTTCAGACATAGGAGAGAGCGGCCTGGAGTTAAGGCACGCTTCTATTTTTGCCAAGAGCGTGGAGAGCTCTTCGAACGTGTATTTTCGTGTGGCCGTGCATTTGTAAAATAGCGTCTTGAAGCTTTTTACGCCTGCTTCCCAAAGGCCTCCCATATGGGGTGCTCCCGGAGGAATAAATTGCCATTGCATCTCTTGATGAATATAGGCATTCGTCACCGACTCTTTTACGGCTTGAAGGAAATCGCGGGAAAGCAGGGTGGCAGCCCCAACAAAGGTTTTGCCATTGTCTGACTGGACTTGACGTGGACACCCTCTTCTGGATACAAAGCGAGAGAAAGCGGCAAGAAACTTCTCGGTCGTTAAGTCAGATGTAGGCTCTAAGTGGATGGCCTTGGTGGAGAAACAAACAAAAACTAACACATACCCCTTTGTAATAAGACATGCTCTTCCCGTATAGTTCTTTATATCGAACGGACCGGCGTAATCCATGCCAGTATACGTGAATGGTCGGGAGAACGATGCTCTTTCTTTGGGCAGGACACCCATCAGTTGGCTTTGCAAGCGCTTTTTGTGGATCACACATACTTTGCACGAATTTACCACTGCTTTCATCAGGTTCTTGATTCTCGGAATCCAGTATTTCGACCGGATAAGGCGCACCATTAACTGGTTACCACCATGGAGAGTTATGCGATGCGTGAAATTCGCAAGGAGGCGAGAAAGCAGGCAGTTATACGGAAGAATCACTGGATGGCGTTCATTGTATTGAAGGCTTTCGGAAGCCGCCACACGGCCGCATGCCCTGATCAGTCCTTGCGGATCTAGAAACGGGTTCATGCTTAGGATGGCACTTGAACTTGGCACTGGACGCTTTTCACTTAGGCAGTGATATTCCACAGGGAATTCTTTGCGCTGAGTGTTCGAAATTAGGAACCGCTCGGCGGCGGCGATTTCAGTGGCCAGTAGATGCACATCAGATGGAGATGTCTGCTTCCTGCACCGCTGAATGAAGCGATAAACATAAGCAAGGACTCGTAGAGCTTTCTCTAGCTTGGAGAAACGTGCCAACAACTCTTCAGAAGGAGCTTTCGCGAGATGGACTTTTAGAGCACGCTTCTCCAGGTCGGTCACCGGAGCGTTGACCTGAGTTGGCCATTGGTTGCGTGGATTTTGCAACCAAGTCGGTCCGTGCCACCATAACTGGCTATCGGCTAGATCTTGGAGGGAAACTCCTCTACTTGCCAGGTCTGCTGGATTATGCTCAGATTGAACATGAGACCAATTCTCTGTTTTTGTGGCCTGGGCGATCTTCGTCACCCTATTGGCTACAAATGTGGTCCACTGGCATGCTGGCTTGCTTAACCATGCAAGCACTATCGTGGAGTCCGTCCAACAGTAAAGTTCGGAGTTAGTCGTAGGCATCTGCGGAATGATGGCTGCAGCCATTTCGGAAAGCAATAACGCTCCGCACAGCTCCAATCTTGGGAGCGAAACCGTTTTGACTGGTGCTACCCGGGTTTTCGCGGTCAAGAGTTGCACCATAATGGTGCTGCCCACTTCTACGCGGACATATATGGCCGCCCCGTAAGCCTTTTGCGACGCATCGCAAAAGCCATGATGCTCGACCTTGAAATCTGGACGAAACGATAGCCAGCGTGGAATGCGTATCTGCTCTAACACTGAATAACTTTGAAGAAAATTCAGCCATCGCTGACAAAGCTCATTTGGAATGTTTTCGTCCCACCCAAGTTCCTGCAGCCAAATCTCCTGCATGAAAATTTTGGCTCGAACGATAAACGGCGCTAACCAGCCGGCAGGGTCGAACAATTTGGCAATTTGGGACAGGACTTGGCGTTTTGTAAAGGACGTTTCGATAGCCAACTCTGGCGGGACGAAGAAGAATTCGTCGGAGGTTGCTTTCCAGCGAATACCGAGGGTTTTGGCAGTACTTTCTGCATCGATCTCGAGAAAATCAGTATTTAAAAGATGGTTGCTCTGAATGGCCGCTAAAACTTCCTTTTGGTTGGAGGTCCATTTCCTCAATGGAAATCCGGCAGAATTCAGAGCGTCTCGGAGCTCTTGCACCATGAGCTGAGCTTCTTCCGTGGAGTCCGCTCCGGCTAAAACATCATCCACATACATGAAATTTCGAATGACATTGCTAGCTTTTGGATGGCTGAGTTCTACGTCAGCTGCTAGCTGCTGCAGTACTCGGATCGCCAGGAAAGGCGCGCAATTGACTCCAAAGGTTACTGTTTTCAGTTCGAAATCTCTGATTTCCCCTCTATTGTTACGGAAAAGTATTCGCTGGAATGGAGTGTGTCTCGGATCTACCCAGATCTGCCGATACATTTTCTCGATATCGGCGTTGAACACGTATCGGAAATAGCGCCACTTCAGAATTTGAATGGTCAAGTCGGACTGTAAGACAGGGCCAGCATGAAGGATATCATTTAAACTGGTACCATTCGATGTTGGGCTGGAGGCATTGAATACTACACGGAGTTTAGTAGTTACGCTCTCCGGTTTTAAGACGGCGTGATGTGGCATATAATAGGCGTTGCAATCATGCGTAGGAAGAACTTGTCGCATGTGCTTTAAGTCGAGATATTCCTGGATCACCGAATCGTATCTCGCTTTCAAGGCCTCATCTCTTTTTAGACGCTGCTCATTTCTTAAGAACTGAGCCAACGCGAAAGACCTAGAATGCCCTAGCCCGGAACCGATAT
This sequence comes from Drosophila mauritiana, assembly GCF_004382145.1. Lineage (NCBI taxonomy): Eukaryota > Metazoa > Arthropoda > Insecta > Diptera > Drosophilidae > Drosophila > Drosophila mauritiana. The sequence goes on along the minus strand of NC_046672.1, from coordinate 23,115,459 downwards.
GTTCTGGGTCGCGAAAAGGCAGAGTAACGACATATTTGCCGCACTCGTTTCTCGTGGTCGTTTGAAGGAAATTCTTCTCGCACATGGAATCGGATTCTTTTACCAACTTTGTTGGTATATCCTCCACCTCCCAAAATTTTGTGAGGAGTTTGTCCAGTGAATTATCGTACGCGTGGGAGATCTGTGTCGAAAAAGAGGAAATTCTGCTTTGGGCTGAGGCTGAGACTGGCCCAGTTAGTACCCAGCCGAAAATGGTCTCTTGCCCCAAGAGAGAGCCACAGATGTTGGTTTTTGCTCCACTCAGAAGCACCGAAGGCAGGATGTCGGCTCCGATAAGTACATCTATTTGTGCGCTCTCATAGAACTTTGGATCCGCCAATGGAAAATCGGGAAGATCCCGAAGGAAATTTTGCGGAATTGGGTAGGAAGGCAGATTTCCGGCTAGTTGAGGGAGGACATAGGCCGTCGTCTCCAACTGCAACGCGGGCCTAGTCGGAGATCGGATGGTGAAACTGCAGAGCTTCTTGGACTGAGCAGCTACTGTTTGGTTTAAGCCCGAGACTTGGGCTTGAACCACCTGGAATGGTAATCTAATTAGATTGAACAGTCGCTCGGTTATGAATGTCGCTTCTGATCCGGAGTCGATCAGGGCGCGTGCCTTAAAGTTAGTGCCAAGATGGGAGATATTGATTATGGCAGTGCCAAGAAGGATAGCTCTTGAGCCCGTGGCGAAATAATTTTGAACACCGGCTTGCTCATTTGGAACGAAATTGGCCTGATTAGCGGAAATTGGCCTTGCAGGATTTGAAGGGCTTGAATTGCTGGAACAGAGGTTGTTTCGGTGCAACAACGTGTGATGCCGGCCACGGCAAGTAAAACAATTGTGAGTGCTTTTGCACTCACGAAGCTGATGTCCCGTTGCGAAGCAGTTTAAGCATAACTGCTTCCGTTTAATGTAGGCTGACCGGTCGTCAACCGACATTTGGAGAAACCGCGGACATACACGGACAGGATGGTTCTCCTTGTTGCACAAGTCGCAACTTTTCAATTTTGGAGCCACTTTCGCCTCGTAGGAATTTAATTTTCTAGAGGGCCCACTTGAGTTTATCGCTTTGGAATGCGACTGACTCGGTACGGACGGTCTCACATCATCGATTGCTTCTAGGGTTCGATGACGTTCTGTGAGGAAGGTGTTCAGCTCTCCCCATGTCGGGATGTCGGCTTTCTTATGTAGCGACTGCTCCCATAAGGAGAGAGTTATCTTCGGGAGCTTGGATGAGCACAGATATACCAGCAGGCAGTCCCAGTTCTCAGTGTTGATGCCTGACAGTTCTAAGGAAGTCAAGCAACCTTGAACAGTACTTTGCAGTACCTTCAAGGCCGCCCCAGATTCCTGTGGTATCGACTGCACATTAAACAGTATTTTCAATTGACTGTTTACCAACAATCGTTTATTTTCGAAACGCTCTATCAGGTTTTCCCACGCAGAGCGGAAACCCTCGTTGGTGAGAGGCGAAATCGAAACTATGGCATGCGCGTCGCCACTTGTTTTGGCATTTAAATGGAATAACTTTTCAACCTTGTCCCATAGGGTTCGGACTTGGTCGCGACGGACGTCAAGCATCGTGACAGTTGGAGCTGCGGATTCCGGAGTGTTGATCTGAGCCTCAAATTCGCTTAAGCGGTCAGAAACCGAAATGAATTTGGCTAGCGCTAGATCTGAAGCAGCCATATTTTTAGCTATGCGCTGTACTGTGGCTTTGGATGGAGTAGCACAGTCGTCGGAAATCTGCGCAGGCGTTCTCACCGAAATGCTTGGGATTCTTGGACTCTTGGGCCCTTGTGGTGAAAAAATAGACCTGGGCTTGTCAGCGGACAATTTCTTCTTATCGTCCCCGATGGGCATAATCGAAGAAATACGAAACGGAAGGGAAGCGGTTTTGGAGCCCGGTCAAACTTTTGAAAAAGTAGACAGATTCCTCAGACTGCACTTAATAATTTAAGTGGTGTAAAATTTACGAAGTGGAAACGTCGTAGTTTAGACTGATCGGACAGGTGACTCGGAGTGAACAGCGAATTGTATAAACGACCTGTGATTTACGGTAATTGGGTCCACCTTATTTATGGTTGGAACCCTTGGAAATTGGAACACAGTGATATAAAATGTTTATTAGAAGGAAGAAAATTTTATTCTTTTATTTACAACTGGAAACGGAGAAAATGGAATGACTGGAATTGAAGTCTTTTCTCCGCGCTGTAAATACTTCTAAAACAACCACAAACTAATATCCCAGCAATACGAAAAGGAAATATTTGTCGGGTGAACGACTTGTATTTGGCCGTATTATTTGTTTATGGATGATTATTTTTTTTGAAAATTTTCAAATAAAATAAAATTAATAGAATAGAAGGAAGAAAATTTTATTCTTTTATTTACAACTGGAAACGGAGAAAATGGAATGACTGGAATTGAAGTCTTTTCTCCGCGCTGTAAATACTTCTAAAACCACCACAAACTAATATCCCAGCAATACGAAAAGGAAATATTTGTCGGGTGAACGACTTGTATTTGGCCGTATTATTTATTTATGGATGATTATTTTTTTTGAAAATTTTCAAAAAAAATTTAATAAATATTAAAAATGTTTAATTTAATTTAAAATGTATTTATTGTTCGGAAATTCATTTGGAAATATACGGAAAAACATTGATGGAAAATAAAACGCCTTTTCCGCGTCGGCACTTGGAATAAATTTTATTTGTGGTATGGACTTGCCGACGGGAAACAATCAAAACTTAGGTAAACTTTGGTTATACGCAATGTAAACTTTGGTACACTTTGGTTAAAGGGAATGCAGATAATCTGCGCAATGTATGTCGCTAATATGTGTGATGTACATGGAGATGTGTGCGTATATGTAGGTATATGGAGATGTATGCGTATATGTATTTATATGGAGATGTAATGCATGCAATGTATATGGGTAAATGGCGGGTAAATATTTAATTAATATTTTACTTTGAATGGCCAGAGGGTATGTGTTGTTTATTGTTTTATTTGAATGTATAGCGAATTGTGTTAAGCGGACTGCGGAGTTGAAGCAAAAAATGTGCGAAATTTGCGAAAAGAATTTGGCTTGCGTTGGACACAGTGAAAACGAGAATAGAATTTTTGCCACTTTTGGCAGAGTGTTGGACTTTAGGAATTTTCACTGAACTTGGCACAAATTAATTTCACTTTCTTCACATTTGGAATTTTTCATTTTTTGGACTGAATGAATATTTAAATATATTCGGAAAATTGGGACTTAGAAATTTAGAACGGTGTAATATGGCGGCGCCCGTGAGAATGGATAAGTACTTTTCTTTAATTGCCTTTTGTCGGATAAATCCGTTTGATTTGACAATAAATCTCAGCAAATTGAACGAAATTGGATTTTCGAACCTTTTGCTGCAGACCGGCAATTAAAGGGGATGGAAGTTTCGTACTTATCTTATAAGTTGGTCGCTGGTGGACAAACTTGAAAAATCCAGGATATCCGTCTTCGAAGGACCAAAATGTAAGGGTGTTGGGGTTGCTGGTCCTGGAAATTTCCTAGTTTGCTGAAAAATCGAACACTCGGAGAAAAGCGAACACTTGACTTTGTAAATGCGCGGGCGCGACCGGGCGTACGTTTATTGATCGTGGTAGTTATTTCATACTAAAGCTTATTCGAATGCGTTGGGTTCTCCCAAGCGCAGCGGAGACTCCTCGGAGACTCTGTGGTGAAGAGCGGGAGAGCGTAAAAGGGAGTGGAGAACGTAAGAGGGAGCGGAGAGCGGGTGACAGTCCAAACCCCGTAACTCGAACATATAGAATAACAAATCGTTTCCATATATTATCTTTAATTTTTGGAGGCAGGCAAATATTATAGTTGTAGTATAGTTGGATTATTATATCGTTACGGTATAATACAAATATGGATTCTTATGAAAGAAATATAAAATTATATTTTAAATGTGGAAATATTATCATATGCGCTTGGTTTTATTTTATATATTACCAGAGAGATATATGAAAAGAGATAAATTTTAAATTTATCTTCAAAATGCAAATGATTTAACTTAATATTTATATTGGTTAAACAAAAATTGTTCATGTGTGGATACAATAATTATGTATGTTGGAAATAACATGATATTTTATAACGAAATATGTATGTATAAAAAGATAAAATTATAGAAACATATATATTACAATAATTATATGAAATTCTTGTTATATTGGTAAAACAAGTATAAATTAAAAATGAAAATATGGATTACGAATGCTATATAAAAATAACCGTAATCGAATGGATTTTTTACTTATAAATATATATTTAAAATTTTACCCAAAGGCGAAATATTGAATTTTATTCAATATAATAAAAATCATGGAATTATATAAAGTGAAAAATCTATATATCTATATATCTATTATATTGCTTATTTCGATTCAAAATATATAAATGGAATATGAAGGAAAAACATTATTCTGGTTGATCCTGCCAGTAGTTATATGCTTGTCTCAAAGATTAAGCCATGCATGTCTAAGTACACACGAATTAAAAGTGAAACCGCAAAAGGCTCATTATTTCAGTTATGGTTCCTTAGATCGTTAACAGTTACTTGGATAACTGTGGTAATTCTAGAGCTAATACATGCAATTAAAACATGAACCTTTATGGGACATGTGCTTTTATTAGGCTAAAACCAAGCGATCGCAAGATCGTTATATTGGTTGAACTCTAGATAACATGCAGATCGTATGGTCTTGTACCGACGACAGATCTTTCAAATGTCTGCCCTATCAACTTTTGATGGTAGTATCTAGGACTACCATGGTTGCAACGGGTAACGGGGAATCAGGGTTCGATTCCGGAGAGAGAGCCTGAGAAACGGCTACCACATCTAAGGAAGGCAGCAGGCGCGTAAATTACCCACTCCCAGCTCGGGGAGGTAGTGACGAAAAATAACAATACAGGACTCATATCCGAGGCCCTGTAATTGGAATGAGTACACTTTAAATCCTTTAACAAGGACCAATTGGAGGGCAAGTCTGGTGCCAGCAGCTGCGGTAATTCCAGCTCCAATAGCGTATATTAAAGTTGTTGCGGTTAAAACGTTCGTAGTTGAACTTGTGCTTCATACGGGTAGTACAACTTACAATTGTGGTTAGTACTATACCTTTATGTATGTAAGCGTATTACCGGTGGAGTTCTTATATGTGATTAAATACTTGTATTTTTTCATATGTTCCTCCTATTTAAAAACCTGCACTAGTGCTCTTAAACGAGTGTTATTGTGGGCCGGTACTATTACTTTGAACAAATTAGAGTGCTTAAAGCAGGCTTCAAATGCCCGAATATTCTGTGCATGGGATAATGAAATAAGACCTCTGTTCTGCTTTCATTGGTTTTCAGATCAAGAGGTAATGATTAATAGAAATAGAAGCAGTTTGGGGGCATTAGTATTACGACGCGAGAGGTGAAATTCTTGGACCGTCATAAGACTAACTTAAGCGAAAGCATTTGCCGGGAAACCAAAGCTTTTGGGCTCCGGGGGAAGTATGGTTGCAAAGCTGAAACTTAAAGGAATTGACGGAAGGGCCCACCAGGAGTGGAGCCTGCGGCTTAATTTGACTCAACACGGGAAAACTTACCAGGTCCGAACATAAGTGTGTAAGACAGATTGATAGCTCTTTCTCGAATCTATGGGTGGTCGTTCTTAGTTCGTGGAGTGATTTGTCTGGTTAATTCCGATAACGAACGAGACTCAAATATATTAAATAGATATCTTCAGGATTATGGTGCTGAAGCTTATGTAGCCTTCATTCATGGTGGCAGTAAAATGTTTATTGTGTTTGTTGGTTTGTCCCATTATAAGGACACTAGCTTCTTAAATGGACAAATTGCGTCTAGCAATAATGAGATTGAGCAATAACAGGTCTGTGATGCCCTTAGATGTCCTGGGCTGCACGCGCGCTACAATGAAAGTATCAACGTGTATTTCCTAGACCGAGAGGTCCGGGTAAACCGCTGAACCACTTTCATGCTTGGGATTGTGAACTGAAACTGTTCACATGAACTTGGAATTCCCAGTAAGTGTGAGTCATTAACTCGCATTGATTACGTCCCTGCCCTTTGCACACACCGCCCGTCGCTACTACCGATTGAATTATTTAGTGAGGTCTCCGGACGTGATCACTGTGACGCCTTGCGTATTACGGCTGTTTCGCAAAAGTTGACCGAACTTGATTATTTAGAGGAAGTAAAAGTCGTAACAAGGTTTCCGTAGGTGAACCTGCGGAAGGATCATTATTGTATAATATCCTTATCGTTAATAAACATTTGTTATAATACAAATAAATACAATTTACCAAAATAAAAATATTACAAAATGATTCCAAGGAATCAAAAGTTAAAGTCAAAATAAAATGAAGATGGCTTTTATTTTATATGTGGGGCTTGGCAACCTCATAAAAAGACTTTAACATTATTAATGTTGTTGTGCCTATTTGTGGCAGTACTTACTACAACAATGGCGTTTCCTATAAAAACAAATTCTCGAAAATGGAAATCGAAGAAACTAAACAAAATTTGAAAGTAGAAGTCGAATTAAAATTAAAATAATTTTGAATGTGGTAATCGAAATAAGTGTGTGTGTATATGGACCATAATATACACGCGTTGCGAATATGTACCATATTGTTTATCTATGTTATGAGCATACGTTGGCTAATGCAACAACCTAAAATATACAATGTTTGTACCTGTCATCCATCAGGTTAATGTTTTATACAAATTTTGCAGTATGTGTCACCCAAAATAGCAAACCATAACCAGATTATTATGATACATAATGCTTATATGAAACTAAGACATATCGCAACATTTATTTTTAGGTATAAAAATAAATTTATTGAAGGAATTGATATATGCCAGTAAAATGGTGTATTTTTAATTTCTTTCAATAAAAACAATATTGATATTATATAAAAATGAATTATAAAACTCTAAGCGGTGGATCACTCGGCTCATGGGTCGATGAAGAACGCAGCAAACTGTGCGTCATCGTGTGAACTGCAGGACACATGAACATCGACATTTTGAACGCATATCGCAGTCCATGCTGTTATGTACTTTAATTAATTTTATAGTGCTGCTTGGACTACATATGGTTGAGGGTTGTAAGACTATGCTAATTAAGTTGTTTATAAATTTTTTATAAGCATATGGTATATTATTGGATTAAATAATGATTTTATTCATAATATTAAAAAAGAAATGAAAAACATTATCTCACATTTGAATGTGAAAAACAATCTATACAATCAATCAATCTATAATTGTCTCTTATTAATGATTCGGAAAAAGAAAAATCTTGGTTTTGTTATTATTCTTCGTTGGTTCGTTAAATGGATAAAAAATAACTTTGCTTACAAGAACTATTGGAACTATTTATAACGAATTTAATTGATTGTTTTATCATTTATATATAAAGAATTTATGGCAAAATATAGTTATATATGTCGGCGCATACTTTTGTAAGCTGGTGGATGTGCTAGAATATTTCATAAGAATAATAATTCCATCAGCTCGGGGAAATCATTGGTATGTCAGCATATTGTATTATGTGTTAGAATATTCCAGAAGTACAGTAATTTCATCATTTCGGGAAATCATTGGTATTTCATCATATTACAATATTGCATACTGCGTTGCTATTGGTCGGCTGTATTTTTGTAGCTTTGGCATCTCCCGTTACAGCGCGGCGGCAGCGTGTGGTCGCTGTCGCCGAGTGTGGTTCGAAGGTTAGCACGGAGAAGAAGTGAGTGACACAAATTAATTGTGTGTAGAACTTCGGTGCATTCGAAACTCGCTGCGCGAAATGGAGAATAATAATTGTGCTCCGACATCAGAAGTGGGATCACCACACCTACAAAACAATTCGGAACAAAGTTTACGCGCGATAGTCGAAAGGCAAAATAAAGTGATAGCTGAATTATTAAAAGCGTCGGTGACTGGCGCACGTGCTGCAGTGTTGCTGAACATGCTGAATGGACGCCCAAATCAAGATGAATGCCTTTCGGTGTACTCCAGCCGTTTGGTTACAACTTTACTGACCAAGTGGAAGGAAATGACGCACGAAGAGATTGTGGTATCATTGGCCCTGGCACATACATCGCATATCGACCCCAGACTTCAGCATTTGGTTTTCAAAACGAACGTAAAGACACGAGCGGAGCTACAACAACAACTCAGAGCCCACTCGTTCGTCAGAAATGCCTAATTCGCTGGAATAGAGCAAGGTCCCGAAAAGAAGAGGCACAAAATGCAAACACCGATTAGATGCCATAGTTGTGGTAAACTCGGACACAAGGCAATGGAGTGCCGAAACAGAAGAGCAGAAGAAAAGAACGAGAGAAACGAGACGAGACCAGGCGATAGCAGTGGCAGATCTAAAGTTAGGTGTTTCAAATGTGGCAACGTTGGACATATTGCATCGGCGTGCAGGAACAGCAACAGCGAATATAACCATAGAGAGGAGAGTCGACACGTGTGCGGTAATTAAGCAGAACGGGACAGCAATATAGTTTGGTGAGCGGTTTCCATTTTTCTTTGATTCTTGTTCCGAATGCTCGTTAATAAAAGAGACAATTAGCGAGAAGAGACGCCATAACCTTGTAGTTTTGAGAGGCATAGGCGACAATGTTGTCAAGAGTAATTTGCAAATTCTGTCCACAAAATTTCTGAATTCAATCTTGAATTGTTATTTCACGTAGTTTATAAGAAATGCCTTAAATACGATATGATGATTGAAGCTGTTGAAAGAGACAGTAGCGAAATGATTAAAGCTGTTGAAAGAGACAGCAGCGAAATGATTGAAGCTGTTGAAAGAGACAGTAGCGAAATGATTGAAGCTGTTGAAAGAGACAGTAGCGAAATTATTGAAGCTGTTGAAAGAGACAGTAGCGAAATTGTTGAAGCTGTTGAAAGAGACAGTAGCGAAATTGTTGAAGCTGTTGAAAGAGACAGTAGCGAAATTGTTGAAGCTGTTGAAAGAGACAGTAGCGAATTTGTTGAAGCTGTTGAAAGAGACAGTAGCGAAATTGTTGAAGCTGTTGAAAGAGACAGTAGTGAAATTATTGAAGCTGTTGAAAGAGACAGTATGGATGCCTGAAGGGCTAATAATGAAATTTTTAAGTATAATGTAAGCACAAGTGCAAGGCAAATGTCTTGATCATGGCGTGTTGCGCATTACATATGAATAAGAAGAAAATGAATTATGTTAAAGAAAAGAAATTTTTATCGGAAATTTAAATTTGGATATTTGATTTTTCAATTGGCTAATATTTATTTTAAAATGATGTAAAAATAGTTTTGCAATAAAATTGTAGAGAACGAATCATTTTGGTAATATTTCACGAGGACGTGTAAAGGTCAGGATGGCCGTGTCGGCGCATACTTTTGTAAGCTGGTGGATGTGCTAGAATATTTCATAAGAATAATAATTCCATCAGCTCGGGGAAATCATTGGTATGTCAGCATATTGTATTATGTGTTAGAATATTCCAGAAGTACAGTAATTTCATCATTTCGGGAAATCATTGGTATTTCATCATATTACAATATTGCATACTGCGTTGCTATTGGTCGGCTGTATTTTTGTAGCTTTGGCATCTCCCGTTACAGCGCGGCGGCAGCGTGTGGTCGCTGTCGCCGAGTGTGGTTCGAAGGTTAGCACGGAGAAGAAGTGAGTGACACAAATTAATTGTGTGTAGAACTTCGGTGCATTCGAAACTCGCTGCGCGAAATGGAGAATAATAATTGTGCTCCGACATATATATAACCTCAACTCATATGGGACTACCCCCTGAATTTAAGCATATTAATTAGGGGAGGAAAAGAAACTAACAAGGATTTTCTTAGTAGCGGCGAGCGAAAAGAAAACAGTTCAGCACTAAGTCACTTTGTCTATATGGCAAATGTGAGATGCAGTGTATGGAGCGTCAATATTCTAGTATGAGAAATTAATGATTTAAGTCCTTCTTAAATGAGGCCATTTACCCATAGAGGGTGCCAGGCCCGTATAACGTTAATGATTACTAGATGATGTTTCCAAAGAGTCGTGTTGCTTGATAGTGCAGCACTAAGTGGGTGGTAAACTCCATCTAAAACTAAATATAACCATGAGACCGATAGTAAACAAGTACCGTGAGGGAAAGTTGAAAAGAACTCTGAATAGAGAGTTAAACAGTACGTGAAACTGCTTAGAGGTTAAGCCCGATGAACCTGAATATCCGTTATGGAAAATTCATCATTAAAATTGTAATATTTAAATAATATTATTAAGAATAATGTGCATTTTTTCCATATAAGGACATTGTAATCTATTAGCATATCCCAAATTTATCATAAAATATAACTTATAGTTTATTCCAATTAAATTGCTTGCATTTTAACACAGAATAAATGTTATTAATTTGATAAAGTGCTGATAGATTTATATTATTACAGAGCGTTAATTTTTCGGAATTATATAATGGCATAATTATCATTGATTTTTGTGTTTATTATATGCTCTTGTATGATTAACAATGCGAAAGATTCAGGATACCTTCGGGACCCGTCTTGAAACACGGACCAAGGAGTCTAACATATGTGCAAGTTATTGGGATGTAAACCTAATAGCGTAATTAACTTGACTAATAATGGGATTAGTTTTTTAGCTATTTATAGCTAATTAAAACAATCCCGGGGCGTTCTATATAGTAATGTATAATGTATATTTATATTATTTATGCCTTTAACTGGAACGTACCTTGAGCATATATGCTGTGACCCGAAAGATGGTGAACTATACTTGATCAGGTTGAAGTCAGGGGAAACCCTGATGGAAGACCGAAACAGTTCTGACGTGCAAATCGATTGTCAGAATTGAGTATAGGGGCGAAAGACCAATCGAACCATCTAGTAGCTGGTTCCTTCCGAAGTTTCCCTCAGGATAGCTGGTGCATTTTAATATTATATAAAATAATCTTATCTGGTAAAGCGAATGATTAGAGGCCTTAGGGTCGAAACGATCTTAACCTATTCTCAAACTTTAAATGGGTAAGAACCTTAACTTTCTTGATATGAAGTTCAAGGTTATGATATAATGTGCCCAGTGGGCCACTTTTGGTAAGCAGAAATGGCGCTGTGGGATGAACCAAACGTAATGTTACGGTGCCCAAATTAACAACTCATGCAGATACCATGAAAGGCGTTGGTTGCTTAAAACAGCAGGACGGTGATCATGGAAGTCGAAATCCGCTAAGGAGTGTGTAACAACTCACCTGCCGAAGCAACTAGCCCTTAAAATGGATGGCGCTTAAGTTGTATACCTATACATTACCGCTAAAGTAGATGATTTATATTACTTGTGATATAAATTTTGAAACTTTAGTGAGTAGGAAGGTACAATGGTATGCGTAGAAGTGTTTGGCGTAAGCCTGCATGGAGCTGCCATTGGTACAGATCTTGGTGGTAGTAGCAAATAATCGAATGAGACCTTGGAGGACTGAAGTGGAGAAGGGTTTCGTGTGAACAGTGGTTGATCACGAGTTAGTCGGTCCTAAGTTCAAGGCGAAAGCCGAAAATTTTCAAGTAAAACAAAAATGCCTAACCATATAAACAAAGCGAATATAATACACTTGAATAATTTTGAACGAAAGGGAATACGGTTCCAATTCCGTAACCTGTTGAGTATCCGTTTGTTATTAAATATGGGCCTCGTGCTCATCCTGGCAACAGGAACGACCATAAAGAAGCCGTCGAGAGATATCGGAAGAGTTTTCTTTTCTGTTTTATAGCCGTACTACCATGGAAGTCTTTCGCAGAGAGATATGGTGATGGGCTAGAAGAGCATGACATATACTGTTGTGTCGATATTTTCTCCTCGGACCTTGAAAATTTATGGTGGGGACACGCAAACTTCTCAACAGGCCGTACCAATATCCGCAGCTGGTCTCCAAGGTGAAGAGTCTCTAGTCGATAGAATAATGTAGGTAAGGGAAGTCGGCAAATTAGATCCGTAACTTCGGGATAAGGATTGGCTCTGAAGATTGAGATAGTCGGGCTTGATTGGGAAACAATAACATGGTTTATGTGCTCGTTCTGGGTAAATAGAGTTTCTAGCATTTATGTTAGTTACTTGTTCCCCGGATAGTTTAGTTACGTAGCCAATTGTGGAACTTTCTTGCTAAAATTTTTAAGAATACTATTTGGGTTAAACCAATTAGTTCTTATCAATTATAACGATTATCAATTAACAATCAATTCAGAACTGGCACGGACTTGGGGAATCCGACTGTCTAATTAAAACAAAGCATTGTGATGGCCCTAGCGGGTGTTGACACAATGTGATTTCTGCCCAGTGCTCTGAATGTCAAAGTGAAGAAATTCAAGTAAGCGCGGGTCAACGGCGGGAGTCAAATGCCTCGTCATCTAATTAGTGACGCGCATGAATGGATTAACGACGGACGTGTTTTCGTTGCGCTCGTGTACAGATTGCGAATAACTAAGTTTTCCTTTTTTGGAAAGTAATTAAATCGGTGATTTAGTGCTCCGCGGAAGTCGAGTGAAAATTGTCGAGTGTTAAAAACAAGCGGTTTGGAAATTATTAACAATAAACTATTGAAAATTTTCCACTCCGCACGTGCTGCGAGGCGAGCTTACGAGTAAGTTTTTTCGAGTAAGCTTTTTTAGCAGCTGTCAAAAAGCTTATTGGTGGCAGTCACTGCTAGGGTTTGTGTCTAGGGACAGTTTTAGTGCTACCAGACTCTACCGATAGGTGGAGCTCTAGAGCATCTACCTTTTGTCACTGAGCAAACGAGCATACGGTTGCTGGCGTCGACGGTAGGAGGAGCCACCATCGGAGTTATGCCGATGGAGAGCGACAGCAGCCCGAGTGCCTTGAGCGGAAGTAGTGCCTCGAGGAAGTCCAGACGAGGCAGGCGCAGAAGCTATCTGGCCTCTAAGAGCTCGGCGCCGACGCAGGCGAAATTGGTTGCCCAGGCATCGAATGGAGTGCCAGAACCCGTTGGTGTACTGGAGGAGGCGTTTTCGTCGCTGGAAGACGCCCGGGCGGCTACGGCAAACGCTGCCATCGATGCTGCCCCCCCCCACGCTGCTGCCACCGCTGCTGATCCTACTGCTGCCCCTGCTGCTGCCCCTGCTGCCGACCACACTGCTGCCTCCGCCGTTTCCACTGCTGCTAAAATTGTTGCCACCACTGCCACTGCCGCTACCGCTGCCGCCCGTGCTGGGCAAGCAGCCATGATGGCAGAGCTGTCGGCCACCCAGCCCACGGTGAGAAGCAGCTTCCGCAGCCTAGGAGAAGTGGACACGGAAGAGCTCTCGTATGCTATCAGCCGCTACGATGAGATGGTGCTGGCGTTAATGCTCCGGTGTGGAGAACTGGAGACGCGGCTCGCTATGCCGCCACCGCCGCCGCCGTCGTCGAATCCGTTGAAGAATACGGCCGCCAATGCTCCCCAGATGCCACAGGTTGCACCCATCGCTGCCCCGCGGACCACCAAGGTTCGCGAGACGTGGTCAGCGGTGGTGAAGTGCGACGACCCTGCGCTATCGGGGAAACTAAAGCGGAAAAGGTGCGAACGATGGTTGCACCCTCCCTCGGAGTCAGAGTACATGAGGTACGTGAGCTCCGTCGAGGTGGTGGTGCGATCATTCGTACTCCTTCAGTTGGAGAGCTGCAGAAGGTGGTAGCATCAAAGAGGTTCGCTGAAGTTGGGCTAAATGTGGCACGAAATGCGGCCGAGAAGCCGAAGGTCGTCGTCTATGACGTCGACACAGCTATCGGCCCTGAGGAATTCATGCAGGAGCTCCATGGAAATAACTTCGACAGCGAAATGACTATGTCCCAGTTTAAGAAGTCCGTGCTGACCAAGGCGTGGTCGGTAACTGACGGCGCCACAGTAAATGTGACGCTAGAGGTAGACGACCGGGCGATGGCGAAGCTTGATGTAGGTCGTGTCTACATCAAGTGGTTCTCATTCCGATGCCGAGCACAGGTCCGCACATACGCCTGCCACAGATGCGTGGGTTTCGACCACAAGGTCAGCGAATGCCGGCAGAAGGACAATGTTTGCCGCCAGTGCGGGCAACAAGGCCACACCGCGGCAAAGTGCCAAAACCCGGTGGACTGCCGGAACTGCCGTCACAGAGGGCAACCCTCGGGGCATTACATGCTCTCGAACGTTTGCCCGATATACGGGGCGTTGCTGGCGAGGGTGCAAGCTAGACATTAATGTTTAGCTTCATCCAAGCGAACTGTGGCCGAGGCAGAGCTGCGACCATCGAGCTCGGAGTCCGACTCAGGAGATCGGAGTCTATGTTCGCGCTGGTGCAGGAGCCGTATCTCGGCGGGGACGGAATGGATGTGCTGCCTGAAGGAATGAGAATTTTCACCGATCGGCGAGGGAAGGCAGCCATCCTAGTAGATCAACAGGAAGCCATCTGTATGCCAGTGGAGACCCTCACCACGGATTATGGCGTATGTCTGGTCGTTAAAGGGAGATTTGACTCAATCTTCCTTTGCGCCGCATACTGCCAGTTCGATGCACCTCTGGAACCGTACCTCCGGTACATGGATGCGGTCCTGCTGCAGGCCATCAGAACCCCCGCAATCCTGGGCCTCTACGCGAATGCAGTGTCCCCCATGTGGCTTAGCAAACTCTCTCGTCATGCCGAGGGGCAAGCTAACTACAGACGGGGTGAGCTGCTGTCAGAGTGGATGCTGGAGGCAAGAGTCGCCGCCCTAAACCAGTCAACAGAGGTGTACACGTTCGATAATCACAGAGCTACTAGCGATATCGACGTGACAATCGTCAATGAGGCAGCATCTATGTGGGCCACATATGAGTGGAGAGTGGACGAGTGGGAATTGAGTGACCACAACATCATTACTGTTGTGGCCGAACCAACTACCGCGCGCGCAGTTGAGAGCATAGCTCCTGTGCCGTCCTGGAACTTCTCCAATGCACGTTGGCGATTGTTCAAGGAGGAAATGGTGAGTAGAGCAGCCGAACTTCCGGAGAACTTCTCAGAGTCGCCGTTGGACCAGCAAGTTTCGACCCTGCGCAGTATAGTACATAATGTATGCGATATTGCGCTGGGAAGAAAGTCGATTCGATCGCCCAACAGGAGAGCACGTTGGTGGACTGCCGACCTCTGCGCTGCAATGCGCGAAGTCCGGAGACTTCGTCGCCTACTCCAAGATGGAAGGCGTCGTGATGACGGTGCCGCTATAGAGCGTGTAGTGGTCGAGCTGAGGCGGGCCTCAGCCAACTACAAGAAGCTCATTGGGAGGTCAAAAATGGATGACTGGAAACGCTTCGTGGGAGATCATGCCGACGACCCATGGGGGCGCGTCTACAAGATTTGCCGAGGCCGCAGAAAGTGCACGGAGATTGGGTGCCTCCGCGTGAATGGCGAGCTCATCACTGATTGGAGTGACTGTGCACGAGTGCTCCTCCGCAATTTCTTCCCAGTTGCGGAGTCCGAAGCACCGACTGCCATCGCGGAGGAAGTCCCACCGGCCCTCGAAGAATTCGAGGTTGATGCATGTGTTGCCCGGTTGAAGAGCAGGCGCTCTCCCGGCTTGGACGGCATCAATGGCACTATCTGCAAGGCAGTCTGGCGCGCCATACCCGAGCACCTAGCATCGTTGTTTTCCCGATGCATCCGGTTAGGATACTTTCCCGCCGAGTGGAAGTGCCCACGAGTTGTCTCGCTGCTCAAAGGGCCAGATAAGGACAAGTGTGAGCCCTCCTCATATAGAGGAATATGCTTGCTGCCAGTCTTTGGTAAGGTGCTCGAGGCCATCATGGTGAATCGTGTGAGAGAAGTTCTTCCGGAAGGCTGCAGATGGCAGTTTGGATTTCGCCGAGGACGATGTGTGGAGGATGCTTGGAGACACGTGAAGAGCGGTGTTTGTGCCAGCCCGGCGCAATACGTGCTCGGCACATTCGTGGACTTCAAAGGAGCATTCGACAACGTCGAATGGAGTGCTGCACTCCGACGACTAGCCGACTTGGGATGCCGGGAGATGGGCTTGTGGCAGAGCTTTTTCTCCGGCCGAAGAGCAGTGATCCGAAGCAGTTCCGGTACTGTGGAAGTACCGGTAACTAGAGGCTGCCCGCAGGGGTCAATCAGTGGCCCATTTATCTGGGACATACTGATGGATGTACTGCTTCAGCGTCTCCAGCCGTATTGCCAGCTGAGTGCATACGCGGATGACTTGCTGCTTCTCGTCGAGGGAAATTCCCGAGCTATGCTAGAGGAAAAAGGAGCACAGCTGATGTCCATCGTAGAAGAGTGGGGAGCGGAAGTTGGCGTTGCCGTCTCGGCAAGACGGTAATAATGCTGCTGAAAGGTGCCTTGAGACGTGCGCCTACGGTGAGGTTTGCTGGAGCGAACCTTCCGTATGTGCGTAGCTGTCGGTACCTTGGCATCACGGTCAGTGAAGGAATGAAATTCCTCACGCACATAGCTTCGCTTCGCCAGCGGATGACCGGAGTCGTTGGAGCATTGGCGCGTGTGCTTCGAGCCGACTGGGGCTTCAGTCCTCGAGCCAGGCGGACCATATATGACGGACTCATGGCACCTTGTGTGCTGTTTGGTGCCCCGGTATGGTATGACACCGCCGAACAAGTAGCCGCCCGGAGACGACTAGCCTCCTGCCAGAGGCTAATCCTGCTTGGATGCCTTTCGGTATGCCGAACAGCGTCCACAGTGGCACTGCAGGTACTTGAGAGCTCCCCCGCTTGACTTGGCTGCTAAGTTTTTAGCGGTCCAATACAAGCTGAAGCGTGGATACCCGCTGGAGGAGAGCGACTGGCTATACGACGAGGACACTACGTGTCTAAGCTGGAAGCAGAGGAAGACTCGCCTAGAAGAGTGCTTACTGCAGAGTTGGCAGAACAGATGGGATGATGACAGCGAACCAGGACGGGTGACGCATAAATTCATCCCATATGTCACTCTCGCCTATCGGGATCCAAGATTTGGATTCTCGATGAGGACGTCTTACCTGCTGACAGGTCAAGGGTCGTTTAACGCATTTTTTCAAGAATCCTGGAAGATCAACAGAGGACTCAACGGCTGGCAGTGTTTGC
This sequence comes from Drosophila mauritiana, assembly GCF_004382145.1. NCBI lineage: Eukaryota > Metazoa > Arthropoda > Insecta > Diptera > Drosophilidae > Drosophila > Drosophila mauritiana. The sequence continues at coordinate 23,098,256 of NC_046672.1, read as the reverse complement.
GGACGAAGTGTTCCGTAGGAGGAGGGGTGTTTAGCCCAACAACTTCGCCGTGTGGTTAGCGGGCGAGAATACTTCCACCATAGGTCCCTCTAACCCTGCTTGTCGGAGCAAAAAGGAGGAGGCCCACCGAGCCTCTCTTTCGGTACCACGGGTTGTGCAGCTATCCAAGAATGCACATTGAGGTAGGCCCCCTGGTGGGAGTATCGTGGTGGCTGTGGTTGGTACCCATATCGCGGGTAGAGCCTTCGTCTTCGACGTTTGAGTTACGGTGCTGGTTGGGCAAAACTCGGGTGCTGTGACCCAGAGATCAGTAGAGATTTTAGGTAGATCTCGCTCCTCAGCAAGGGGGAGTGCTTGCCCGGCAAGCAAGTACTCGAATTGCTACCGGGGTGGTCGCTATGTACATAGCTATAGCTTCTAGTCCGGGACGCTTGTCTGGCGTATCCAAACACATACACCATGTTGATACATGCACCACTTGTGGGTGTTCAGGGTGTCGTGGTTGTAATCCCTTCAGTGTGGAACACGCCACGTAAAACAAGTTCGGAGAGATCTGAAAAGTCGTCGTCGTGTCCCTATCTACTATATAGCGAAACCACAGCCAAGGGAACGGGCTTGGAATAATTAGCGGGGAAAGAAGACCCTTTTGAGCTTGACTCTAATCTGGCAGTGTAAGGAGACATAAGAGGTGTAGAATAAGTGGGAGATATTAGACCTCGGTTTGGTATCGTCAATGAAATACCACTACTCTTATTGTTTCCTTACTTACTTGATTAAATGGAACGTGTATCATTTCCTAGCCATTATACGGATATATTTATTATATCTTATGGTATTGGGTTTTGATGCAAGCTTCTTGATCAAAGTATCACGAGTTTGTTATATAATCGCAAAAAAATTCTTTAATAAAACGATGCATTTATGTATTTTTGATTTGAAAATTTGGTATAACTCCAATTACTCAGGTATGATCCAATTCAAGGACATTGCCAGGTAGGGAGTTTGACTGGGGCGGTACATCTCTCAAATAATAACGGAGGTGTCCCAAGGCCAGCTCAGTGCGGACAGAAACCACACATAGAGCAAAAGGGCAAATGCTGACTTGATCTCGGTGTTCAGTACACACAGGGACAGCAAAAGCTCGGCCTATCGATCCTTTTGGTTTAAAGAGTTTTTAACAAGAGGTGTCAGAAAAGTTACCATAGGGATAACTGGCTTGTGGCGGCCAAGCGTTCATAGCGACGTCGCTTTTTGATCCTTCGATGTCGGCTCTTCCTATCATTGTGAAGCAAAATTCACCAAGCGTTGGATTGTTCACCCATGCAAGGGAACGTGAGCTGGGTTTAGACCGTCGTGAGACAGTTTAGTTGTACCCTACTAATGACAAAACGTTGTTGCGACAGCATTCCTGCGTAGTACGAGAGGAACCGCAGGTACGGACCAATGGCACAATACTTGTTCGAGCGAACAGTGGTATGACGCTAAGTCCGTTGGATTATGCCTGAACGCCTCTAAGGTCGTATCCGTGCTGGACTGCAATGATAAATAAGGGGCAATTTGCATTGTATGGCTTCTAAACCATTTAAAGTTTATAATTTATTTTATAAACGACAATGGATGTGATGCCAATGTAATTTGTAACATAGTAAATTAGGAGGATCTTCGATCACCTGATGCCGCGCTAGTTACATATAAAAGCATTATTTAATACAATGACAAAGCCTAGAATCAATTGTAAACGACTTTTGTAACAGGCAAGGTGTTGTAAGTGGTTGAGCAGCTGCCATACTGCGATCCACTGAAGCTTATCCTTTGCTTGATGATTCGATAAATAAATGATTTTTCCTGTAGCCAAACAAACACCTCGTCATCAATTTAGTGACGCATATGATATTGTCCCTATCATATAATTTTTGATATAAAAACTTTAAAGAATTGTATCAAGTTGCCAAATACCTCGTCATCAATTTAGTGACGCATATGATATTGTCCCTATCATATAATTAATATAAAGACTTAAATGAATTGTGTCAAGTTGCCAAACACCTCGTCATCAAATTAGTGACGCATATGATATTGTCCCTATCATATAATTAATATAAAGACTTTTTAAAGAATTGTGTTAAGTTGCCAAACACCTCGTCATCAACTACTATATTATGGTTGCGCCGACCTCTCATATTGTATTCTCTTATGTGTTCATAGGATTTTGGCAATTATACGAGTAAATTAAATAATATACATATGAAAATGATTAATTATTATATGTATAAGGGAAAAAATGCTGAAATATTCCCATATTATCTTAGTATTATAGAGGAAAGACCGTTGCCGACCTCTGATATTGTTCAAAACTTATGTATTTATATGATTTTGGCAATTATATGAGTAAATTAAATAATATACATATGAAAATGATTAATTATTATATGTATAAGGGAAAAAATGCTGAAATATTCCCATATTATCTTAGTATTATAGAGGAAAGACCGTTGCTGACCTCTGATATTGTTCAAAACTTATGTATTTATATGATTTTGGCAATTATATGAGTAAATTAAATAATATACATATGAAAATGATTAATTATTATATGTATAGGGGAAAAAATTCTGAAATATTCCCACATTCTCTTAGTATTATAGAGGAAAGACCGTTGCTGACCTCTGATATTGTTCAAAACTTATGTATTTATATGATTTTGGCAATTATATGAATAAATTAAATAATATACATATGAAAATGATTATTTATTATATGTATAGGGGAAAAAATGCTGAAATATTCCCACATTCTCTTAGTATTATAGAGAAAAGCCATTATAGTGAGAGGGTATAGTAGTGTAAACGACCGGAATTACGACAGAGGGTTCAAAAACTACTATAGGTAGGCAGTGGTTGCCGACCTCTCATATTGTTCAAAACTTATGTATTTATATGATTTTGGCAATTATATGAGTAAATTAAATAATATACATATGAAAATGATTAATTATTATATGTATAGGGGAAAAAATGCTGAAATATTCCCACATTCTCTTAGTATTATAGAGAAAAGCCATTATAGTGAGAGGGTATAGTAGTGTAAACGACCGGAATTACGACAGAGGGTTCAAAAACTACTATAGGTAGGCAGTGGTTGCCGACCTCTCATATTGTTCAAAACTTATGTAATCATATGATTTTGGCAATTATATGAGTAAATTAAATAATATACATATGAAAATGATTAATTATTATATGTATAGGGGAAAAAATGCTGAAATATTCCCACATTCTCTTAGTATTATAGAGAAAAGCCATTATAGTGAGAGGGTATAGTAGTGTAAACGACCGGAATTACGACAGAGGGTTCAAAAACTACTATAGGTAGGCAGTGGTTGCCGACCTCTCATATTGTTCAAAACTTATGTATTCATATGATTTTGGCAATAATATGAGTATATTAAATAATATACATATGAAAATGATTAATTATTATATGTATAAGGGAAAAAATAATCATATTATATATGAATTGTAATGACCCGCTTAATCACAGTAATACACGTTAGGGTTTATGGCTTGTAATGAGTTAGTTTATTTGGTTAAATAATATTCGCGCACCCACTCCGCTTCACAGTTCGCACCCGAATAATCCCTTCTCTCACTCCTACGCTGGGCGATCGTTCGCGCCTGTCCCGTCGCTGCTCTCTCGATGCTTGGTTGTTGGCAATGCCTGTTGCCACATCCCTCCTTTATTGACGAGTTTTAGCTTTAATGGCGGCAGGGGTGGCTGGATCCCGAGGCCTCCTTCTGTGGGCTGAAGTACTGCGACCTCCGAAGTTGGTGTTGATTCCGGTAGGCTGGCATCTGATTGCGGCGTTGGGCACGAGGCTGGATACGTCTGGCTAGCCGGGACTTTCTTAAGATGTGAGGCATTTCTTGTTAGTTTTCTACCACCCCCTTCGATCACCACAATGTTATTGTGTCGTTCTAACACCGTAAATTCCGTCTTGTCGAAGTTTGATGTAAGTTTGTTTGGGAACACTACGTTTTTCAAAAGTACCTTGTCGCCCACTTCTATATCGACTTCCTTTGCCCCTCTTCTTTTGTCGGCTGCCTGCTTTCCCTTATATTTTCCAATAATGTCTTTATCTCTTTCCTCAGAGTCTAAGGTTTTCTCGTAGATATCCCCAACGCCTGGTATTTTGTCACGGATGACTCTGCTGAACATTAGCTTTGTGGGCGCTGACCCTGTTGTTCCATGTGGGGTTACATTGTACATCAAAATAAACTTTTGGATTTCCTCTTTGTAGTTTTTCCCATTTGCGTATGCTATTTTTAGGCGTTTCACAAGGGCTCTGTTCATGTTCTCAACTTCCCCGTTTGCTTGCGGCCAATACGGTGGGGTCCTAACCTGTTCAATGCCGCACGCTTTGCAGTAGTTAGAAAACTCCTCGCTAACATACTGGCGTCCGTTATCAGTTCGTAGGTACTCAGGATATCCCAGTCTACAAAAGATTTCTTTCATTGCCTCTATCAGGGTCGTTGAAGATATGGTTTTAAGAAACTTATGCTCCATATATCGTGAGAAATAGTCAATAAAGACTAGAACATATTCATTGTTAGGTAACGGACCTAGCAGATCCGACGCTACCCAAATCCACGGGCCAGTGGGAAAAGGATTTCTATCCATAGGCGGTGGTCGGATGTCTTGAGATACCAGGCAACAATCTCTGCAAGCTTTGACAAACTTTTCTGCCTCTCGGTCTATTTGTGGCCACCATACTTTGGACCGCAGGCGGCGTTTCATTGCTGTCTCGCCGGGATGACCTTCGTGGGCTAACTCCAGTATTTTCATTCTTAGAGATCTCGGCACGACTACTCGGTTTCCCCTCAACAGGAGCGAGCCAACCGCTGACAGCTCGTTACGAAACGGATAGAAGCTCACTGAACTATCAGGCTTCCAGGAGTCGTTTTCCAGGCAACCGATTGCGTCCATAATCTCTTCATCCCTCTTGGAAGATTCTGCTATTTCCGAGATTGTCATAGATTTTGGGATGGAGCTCTGTACGACGCGTAGGATGCTGTATTCCGTCCTGAGATCGATTGGTTCTACCGTAGATAGTTGGCAGAGACGAGACAACGCATCTGATATGTTGTCTTTTCCGGATTTATAGATAACGGTGAACGTATATGCCTGGAGTCGCAGCAGCCACCTTTCAATGCGGGCCGGGGGCTTGGATGTTGGTTTGAAAATGGCTTCCAAGGGTTTGTGATCGGTTACGAGTTCGAAGTGCAGGCCTGCCAGAAAGTAATAAAATTTCTCCACTGCCCAAACCAGTGCTAGGCTCTCCTTTTCCGTTTGGGAGTAGCGCTTCTCCACCTCCGACAGGGCCTTGCTAGCAAAGGTAATTATTAATGGTTCGTTGTCGACTTTGAATTGCAATAAGACAGCCCCAAGGGCAACCGGGCTAGCGTCCGCAATCACCCGAGTTCGATGTTTAGGATCGAAATATGATAGTTTGGTTACCTTGGATAGGAGATTCTTAAGGTTGTTGAAAGCATTTTTCTCGGCTTCGCCCCAGGTGAATTTGTTTTCAGTTTTCAGCAGTTTTCTTAGAGGATCTGTGTGACTTGCAAGGTCCGGAATGAACTTTCCGACGTAGGTTACCAAACCGAGGAAGCTCCGTGTTTCCTCTTTGTTCTTCGGGTCTCTGAAAGATCGGATGACGTCAATTTTCTCTGGGTCGACTTCTATTCCCTTGTCGGATAAAATATGTCCGAGGAATTTTAGTTTCCTTGTCTTCCAGATGCATTTCTCTTTATTCAGTAGGACATTATTTTCCTGGAATATCTCGCATACTTCTTTTACGGCGCTGTCGATTTCGAGGTCAGTTGCGCCAAAAATGATTATGTCATCGATGAAGTTCATGGCGTTAGGTACCGTAGATAACATCTGCTCCAGAAGGCGTTGAAAAATTTCGGGAGCAGAATTAACTCCAAACATCAAACGCTTATAGCGGAAAAGTCCCCTTGGGGTTATGAACGTTGTTATCTCCCGGCTCGATTCATCAAGGGCCACTTGGTGATAGGCGTCCTTGAGGTCTAGGCGTGCGAAGAATTTCGCCTCTTTGAGTCTGGTCATAAAGCAATCGAAAGTTGGTAATGGATAGTTTTCCCGTAGGATAGCTTTGTTTGCCAGTCGCATGTCGACACATAAGCGGATGTCCCCGTTCTCCTTAAACGCAAGCACGATGGGAGATATCCAAGCACTCGGGCCCTTGACTGGTTCAATTATATCTCGACTCAGGGCTTCCCCCAGTTTTTCCATGACTTTGTCCTCGAGCGCTGCCGGGATTCGTCTCACCGGTTGTTGAACGGGTTTTACGTCATAATCGATAGAGAGCCTTACTTCAATGTTTTTCCAACTCGGAAAAGGCTCTATTTCTTCAATCCGGTTAATGTTTCTTCCCAGTCGGAGGACTTTTAACTCGATAGCTGTGTCTCGGCCCAACAGAGATTGTTCTCCATTTTCAATCACGTAAAATGAAGCAATCCCTTCGGCACCCGGCTCGACGGAAATTGGGGCCTCGAAAATACACATTACTCGAAGTAATTTATTAGAGGCATAGGCTCGGAATTGCTTTTCTGTATGGGTTCTTACGTTAAAGACTGTGGCTTTTCTCTTCACTAGCAGAGACCAGTCCGCGTGGCTGATAAGGTTAAACTTGCACCCCGAGTCAATGATTAAAGGAATTTCGCGGCCTCCCACTCGGCATCGTATGAACTCCTCTTCATCTTCGCTTGACACTCGAAAGCAATGTGCCTCGCCCTTTTTCAGTTTGGAGCTGGTGGCCTCCTCTTCGACAGATCGTATGTACGTGCGAGGCCTTTTTAGGTTATTCCTTTGGGACTTAGGGAATCGGATGTTCAGGTTAGTTCGGCACTTCCTGGCATAGTGTCCAGGCTTCGAGCATTTATTGCAAGTCACATTTCTTGCCGGACATGATGGGTCATTGTGTGTGTGTCCGAATTTTCCACATCTGGGGCATTCCCCACTCTGCTTGAAACCACGATGTGCAATTTTACAGATGGGTTCCGCACTTGGTCTTGATGTCATTTCTTTTGATTCCTTGTTGATCTGCTCCTCAACCTGACATACTTCGATCACTTCCTCTAGTGAATTTTCCTTCCCCAGGAGTCTTTTCTTGAGGTCTAGAGGTGCCCACACATCTATAATTTTATCCTTAAGACATATATCCTCAATCTCCGCTTTTGAGGATCCGAATGCACATCGTTGCATTTGTTGACGGAGTCGCAGCAAGAAATCCCCAAAGCTTTCTGTGTCCAACGGTGTCAGACTTCTGAATAGATGTCTCTCAAACGTTGAGTTCTGCTTCGGTGAGAAGTGTTTATTTAGATGGTCGATGAGGATTTTGTAGATGTCTTCTTTATTTCCGTCGCAGGGCTCAACTAGCGCACCAGGTAGGGAGAATACTACTGACTGTAGCTGGACTCCTCCCAAAAGCAGTAGCTTACTCCTCTTCTGCTTCTCGGTAACAATGCCCTCGGCCTCGAGGTATATTGTAAATGCCCTCAACCACTTCTCCCATTCATTTCGGAGGATTGCCTTGTCGATCACCTCGCACAGAAACGGTTTAATGACACTGTCGGTCATTTTAAATACGGGACCTAGACTTGGGGTTTAAAACAAAATACATTATTAGATTTATGACTTGACTTGTAATTAATACCCGGCCCTCTTAGGAGCTTGTAATTATTACCCAGTCTCAGTTCAATAATACCTCCAATTTACATTTGGGGTTTAGTTGTTTAAATTTTTCCTTTTTAATTTTATTAATTCTTTTGGCTTGTGGAGAGAATACTGCTCCACCCGACCTTTAACCTTCTGTTTACCACTCAAACCGATTACTCAGCTCTTTTCTTACAAGCTTGTAATATTATCTTTTTTTTTCTTTTTTTTTATTAAATTCTTTTATACAAATTTTTTTATTTATATATTTTCGTGTTCCGTTTCTTTTATTTTTTTCTAAATATGCTTTGGCTTGTACCACTACTCAGCTCCTCTATTTAGAGCTTATAATGCGTACTCGGCCCTTGCAACTCTTTGGTTGCTAGAGAAATTTCTCAATCAATCACCTTTCAGGCTTGTAAAGAGTATTACTCTTTACCCGGCCTTATTAGTTATTTTTTTTTTTTTAATCTCCTGGTTGCTAGAGAGTGTCTCTCTAACTCACCTTCTCTTATGCTTGCGAAGAGTAATCTCTTCACTCAGCCTATCTGTCGGAGTGCATGTGTGTTGGATGAGAGTGAGTGAAAAATTGTGCATACAGAATCACTGATTCTGCTTTGTGCTTAAAGTCAGTTTATGTTGGCAACGTGCAATCTGCACTCCCGCAGCTTATTCTTTCTCTCCTCTTTCTTAACACTTTCACATATGTATATGCCGGTAAGCCCATTCAATCACACACACACTCACGTCCAGCCTATATCACGCCAGTCGTTTACCGTAATTTCGCGCCCTTTTCCCTAATTCATCAAATTTTCCAAGGTTTTAGTTATTATTATTATCATTTACCGATTTTTCCACTCGTCGCCAATGTAATGACCCGCTTAATCACAGTAATACACGTTAGGGTTTATGGCTTGTAATGAGTTAGTTTATTTGGTTAAATAATATTCGCGCACCCACTCCGCTTCACAGTTCGCACCCGAATAATCCCTTCTCTCACTCCTACGCTGGGCGATCGTTCGCGCCTGTCCCGTCGCTGCTCTCTCGATGCTTGGTTGTTGGCAATGCCGGTTGCCACATGAATAATGGAAAAAAAATTAAAAGTTCCTATAATCTCTTAATATCATATATAAGAGAATAGCCCGTATGTTGGGTGGCAAACGGAATTGAAAATACCCGCTTTGAGGACAGCGGGTTCAAAAACTACTATAGGTAGGCAGTGGTTGCCGACCTCCCGCATTATTCGAAATATTTATTTCGGATTATGTTTATATTGGTTACATACAATAAAGTATATTATTATCCGTACAAATTTGTTTCTCAGTTCTATAGAACACGGGACTTGGCTCCGCGGATAATAGGAATATACGCTTTTTAGATAATATCGTTAAAACAAAAGTCAAGTTTCTATTATATATAGAATAACAAATCGTTTCCATATATTATCGTTAATTTTTGGAGGCAGGCAAATATTAATTTATTACCTGCCGTATAGTTGGATTATTATATCGTTACGGTATAATACAAATATGGATTCTTATGAAAGAAATATAAAATTATATATTAAATGTGGAAATATTATATGCGCTTGGTTTTATGTTATATATTACCAGAGATATATATGAAAAGAGATAAATTTTAAATTTATCTTCAAAATGCAAATGATTTAACTTAATATTTATATTGGTTAAACAAAAATTGTACATGTGAATAGTTGTGATGCGACTCTTTGGAAACATCATCTAGTAATCATTAACGTTATACGGGCCTGGCACTCTCTATGGGTAAATGGCCTCATTTAAGAAGGACTTAAATCATTAATTTCTCATACTAGAATATTGACGCTCCATACACTGCATCTCACATTTGCCATATAGACAAAGTGACTTAGTGCTGAACTGTTTTCTTTTCGCTCGCCGCTACTAAGAAAATCCTTGTTAGTTTCTTTTCCTCCCCTAATTAATATGCTTAAATTCAGGGGGTAGTCCCATATGAGTTGAGGTTGTATATATAACTATATTTTGCCATAAATTCTTTATATATAAATGATAAAACAATCAATTAAATTCGTTATAAATAGTTCCAATAGTTCTTGTAAGCAAAGTTATTTTTTATCCATTTAACGAACCAACGAAGAATAATAACAAAACCAAATTTTTCTTTTTCCGAATCATTAATAAGAGACAATTCTAGATAAAAAATATTTCAATTTTTTATGCTAGACATTTCTCAGTATTATTTGATTGAAAAAGAAAATATTTCTCTTCGTTTTTCACATTCAAATGTGAGATAATGTTTTTCATTTCTTTTTTAATATTATGAATAAAATCATTATTTAATCCAATAATATACCATATGCTTATAAAAAATTTATAAACAAATTAATTTGCATAGTCTTACAACCCTCAACCATGTGTAGTCCAAGCAGCACTATAAAATTAATTAAAGTACATAACAGCATGGACTGCGATATGCGTTCAAAATGTCGATGTTCATGTGTCCTGCAGTTCACACGATGACGCACAGTTTGCTGCGTTCTTCATCGACCCATGAGCCGAGTGATCCACCGCTTAGAGTTTTATAATTCATTTTTATATAATATCAATATTGTTTTTATTGAAAGAAATTAAAAATACACCATTTTACTGGCATATATCAATTCCTTCAATAAATTTATTTTTATACCTAAAAATAAATGTTGCGATATGTCTTAGTTTCATATAAGCATTATGTATCATAATAATCTGGTTATGGTTTGCTATTTTGGGTGACACATACTGCAAAATTTATATAAAACATTAACCTGATGGATGACAGGTACAAACATTGTATATTTTAGGTTGTTGCATTAGCCAACGTATGCTCATAACATAGATGAACAATACATATTCGCAACGCGTGTATTTTATGGTCCATATACACACACACTTATTTCGATTACCACATTCAAAATTATTTTAATTTTAATTCGACTTCTACTTTCAAATTTTGTTTAGTTTCTTCGATTTCCATTTTCGATAATTTGTTTTTATAGGAAACGCCATTGTTGTAGTAAGTACTGCCACAAATACGCACAACAACATTAATAATGTTAAAGTCTTTTTATGAGGTTGCCAAGCCCCACATATAAAATAAAAGCCATCTTCATTTTATTTTGACTTTAACTTTTGATTCCGTGGAATCATTTTGTAATATTTTTATTTTGGTAAATTGTATTTATTTGTATTATAACAAATGTTTATTAACGATAAGGATATTATACAATAATGATCCTTCCGCAGGTTCACCTACGGAAACCTTGTTACGACTTTTACTTCCTCTAAATAATCAAGTTCGGTCAACTTTTGCGAAACAACCGTACCTCTCGTCCGTACCCGGACCTCTCGGTCTAGGAAATACACGTTGATACTTTCATTGTAGCGCGCGTGCAGCCCAGGACATCTAAGGGCATCACAGACCTGTTATTGCTCAATCTCATTATTGCTAGACGCAATTTGTCAATTTAAGAAGCTAGTGTCCTTATAATGGGACAAACCAACAGGTACGGCTCCACTTACATAAACACATTCAAACACAATAAACATTTTACTGCCACCATGAATGAAGGCTACATAAGCTTCACACCATAATCCTGAAGATATCTATTTAATATATTTGAGTCTCAAATTAAGCCGCAGGCTCCACTCCTGGTGGTGCCCTTCCATCAATTCCTTTAAGTTTCAGCTTTGCAACCATACTTCCCCCGGAGCCCAAAAGCTTTGGTTTCCCGGGAAGCGACTGAGAGAGCCATAAAAGTAGCTACACCCAATTGCTAGCTGGCATCGTTTATGGTTAGAACTAGGGCGGTATCTGATCGCCTTCGAACCTCTAACTTTCGTTCTTGATTAATGAAAACATCTTTGGCAAATGCTTTCGCTTAAGTTAGTCTTACGACGGTCCAAGAATTTCACCTCTCGCGTCGTAATACTAATGCCCCCAAACTGCTTCTATTAATCATTACCTCTTGATCCTAAAACCAATGAAAGCAGAACAGAGGTCTTATTTCATTATCCCATGCACAGAATATTCAGGCATTTGAAGCCTGCTCTAAGCACTCTAATTTGTTCAAAGTAATAGTACCGGCCAACAATAACACTCGTTTAAGAGCACTAGTGCAGGTTTTTAAATAGGAGGAACATATGAAAAAATACAAGTATTTAATCACATATAAGAACTCCACCGGTAATACGCTTACATACATAAAGGTATAGTACTAACCACAATTGTAAGTTGTACTACCCGTATGAAGCACAAGTTCAACTACGAACGTTTTAACCGCAACAACTTTAATATACGCTATTGGAGCTGGAATTACCGCGGCTGCTGGTACCAGACTTGCCCTCCAATTGGTCCTTGTTAAAGGATTTAAAGTGTACTCATTCCAATTACAGGGCCTCGGATATGAGTCCTGTATTGTTATTTTTCGTCACTACCTCTCCGAGCTGGGAGTGGGTAATTTACGCGCCTGCTGCCTTCCTTAGATGTGGTAGCCGTTTCTCAACCATGGTAGTCCTAGATACTACCATCAAAAGTTGATAGGGCAGACATTTGAAAGATCTGTCGTCGGTACAAGACCATACGATCTGCATGTTATCTAGAGTTCAACCAATATAACGATCTTGCGATCGCTTGGTTTTAGCCTAATAAAAGCACATGTCCCATAAAGGTTCATGTTTTAATTGCATGTATTAGCTCTAGAATTACCACAGTTATCCAAGTAACTGTAAACGATCTAAGGAACCATAACTGATATAAAACCATTTTATTTCCAACATACATAATTATTGTATCCACACATGTTGTACGGATTATGAGCGGATTCACCCGGTGCTACAGCTGTCATAACAGCGGATTAACATTCTATGTGTCGATGCTAATTGAACTCAGCTGTATTCTTTCTTTCGCTCTCTTGTAATTTTGCGGTCATAGCGATAGGACGTGATTTTTTTGTGTATGCAAAGAAAAATGAATTTAAATGAAAAATAAACTGAAGTTAAATAGTGTATATGATTCTTATTTGCGAACCCCATTACTATGATGCCAAAGCAGTGAGGCATCACAACTATTCATTGGTGGCCCGTGAGGGGATCCTTGCTCATAAGAATCATAATTAGGAATTGCTAAAGGCTGTTTGGCAATTTTTTATCTTCGTTGTCGGCTTCATCCAGATAAATCAACGTGCCTACGTTTGCTATCGCGCTCGCTCTCATCACGACAGAGCTAAGTCCCGTTGCCCTTCGATTCCGTTAGATTTGCCGAAATCTCGTCCAACTTAAAAACAAGACGTCAAAGAAGAACATAGATAACATACGAGCATTTGTGCACATTCCATACAGTGGAGCAAAGTCAGTATAAACAATGTCGAAGTTTGATCAATTGGTGCGAGTTCAAACTGACCGCATTGAGTCTTTGAAGCGTTTGTTCAGTAATGTGAAAAAGGACTCGAGTGCGCGGAAAACGGAAATATATTTCGAAAAACGTTTGAATCAAATCGACGAGTTTAACAAAGAATTTCATCAGGCGCATCACACACTTATATGCATGGCAGACTACGAAGAAAGTGTGTATAAGCAACAAAATACAATCAGCCAATTCGAAGACCTGGGCATGGAAGTTTACTGTTTTGTTGCAGAAGAAAAGAAACGAATTTATCCAGTTACAGTGACGCACAACGAATCAACTCTACAATAACAACACATGTAGAGGAAGTACGGATACCATTGCCAAAATTACCAGTTCCGAAATTCTCTGGCAACTGCGCGGACTGGCCAAGTTTTCATGATGCATTTTTACGCTTAATTCACAATAATGAACGTCTGGATAAGATTCAAAGGTTCCATTTTTTAAAGGAGCATTACCAGTAGGCCTGGACAACGACATTCGCCAAATCGCTTTAACTGAAGCAAACTATGAAGTCGCTTGGACCACACTTCTACAACGGTATAACAACCTACGCATTGTGTTCGCCAGCCACATGAACATGCTCTACAACTTACCGAGTCTTTCTAAAGAAAAATCTGCTGACATACGGTCTATGGTTAGTACAGTCAACGTCTGCATTGCCGCTTGCAATACCGTCAAGGCGCCACTACAGGGAGGAGATTTTTGGCTGACTCATTATCTAACAACCAAACTACCTAAAGACACTCACACAGCGTGGGAGCATCATCTGGGCAGCAAGATTGACGTTCCTTCATACAAAGATCTGCAACAGTTCCTCAATGATCGACTTGTTACGTTAGACGCTATTGAAAGCCGTAACGCGTGCAGCGGCATGAAACAGTCAAATGAAACTTCAGAAGGTACTAAACGCGTGCGTGTGCACAGCGCCCACACCAGGTCGGGTGCTTCCGCGTCCGCTTGCTATCATTGTGGCAGTTTACACATCCTTCGAAGATGTCCGCAATTTCTTTCAATGGATTGCTACCAACGGAAAGAAGTGGCCAGCAAGGCAAAATTATGTCTAAATTGCCTGGGAAAATCGCACACACAAGCAAGCTGCCCCAGCAATAAAAATTGTCTTCATTGTGGTCAACGTCATCACACGATGTTACATTTTCCAGTAACACAGCCAACGCTGATACCCTCCTCGACATCATGCCAAAGCTCGGCAGCCAGTTCAGATGCCAAGCCGACTCTACAGTGCATGTCAACTACAACTTCATCTATGACTCATCGAAAGGTACTACTAGCAACAGCTCGGGTTGTACTCAGTAACACACAGACAGGATGCCAGGCCACGGTAAACGCGCTTCTTGACCAAGGATCAGAAGCAACTATCATTTCGGAGCATGCTGTACAGTCTCTCCAGCTCTCCCGAAGCACAACTCGCACTTCAATCACCGGAGTCGGTCAAGATTCAGGCCGACGCTTCAAATTCATCGTAAGTTGTTCGGTGCAAACAGCAACTAACCCAAATTTCTCGTTAAAGGTCGACGATGCTTATGTTTTGAACACGTTGACATCACACATGCCAAGTCAAAGTTTTCCAGCAGGAAACTGGAGTCATATCCATGGTCTCATGCTCGCAGACCCCTATTACTATAGATCCAAGCGAATCGACATAATTTTTGGAGCCGACCTTATGGCACAACTCTTGTTACCTGGAACTAAGATTGGCTTGCCAAACGAACCCATAGCGCAGAATACTCAACTCGGATGGGTTCTGTTAGGCAATGTTGGCAACACGCATATTACACGCCACATTCGTTGTAATCATGCCATAATAAACTCCGAAGAGCTGCTTAAAGTATTCTGCGAGGTAGAATCAGTTCCAGAACGCCCAAAGCTCTCCAAAGAAGATCAATGGTGCGAGTCTTTCTTTAAACAGACCCATCAACGTCAACCAGACGGCAGTTATCAAGTCCGTTTGCCATTCAAGAGGAACTTTGATCCCAGTATGACGCTCGGAAAATCTCATCAGATCGCCCTGAACAGATATCTTCAACTCGAAAGGCGCCTTCAAAGGGACCCAGACAAATGGAGAAGATACTGCAAAGGAATTGAAGAATATTTTCAACTAGGTCAAATCACGTTGGCAGAGACGAGCGAAAACTCAACCATAACCACGGATTCCTACGGTCAGCATGTTGCATCATGCGTGCTACCACATCATGCAGTTTTCAAAGAAGAAAGCCTCACCACAAAACAACGTATCGT
The DNA here is from genome assembly GCF_004382145.1 of Drosophila mauritiana. Taxonomy (NCBI): domain Eukaryota; kingdom Metazoa; phylum Arthropoda; class Insecta; order Diptera; family Drosophilidae; genus Drosophila; species Drosophila mauritiana. The sequence goes on along the minus strand of NC_046672.1, from coordinate 23,082,821 downwards.
TTTTGACGCATCGGCCCGGACCTCAAATGGCAGATCGTTAAACGATGTACTATGTGTAGGTCCCACGCTGCAAAATGATCTGCCAGCCGTTCTCTTAAATTGGAGACAATATCAGTTTGTTTTCACTGCCGATATACAACGAATGTATCGCTGTATCAATGTCCACCCTGATGACACGCAGTACCAGAGGATTTTATGGCGGGCGGCGGATGGAGTCATCAAACAGCATTGCTTAACTACCGTCACGTTTGGAACAGCGTCTGCACCTTATACAGCTGTAAGAGTCATCCATCAAATAGCTGAAGACACACAGACAAAATATCCTATGGCATCCAACGTTCTCAAAAATGAGATATATGTCGACGACATTCTCTCAGGCGATCATTCACAAGAGGCAGCAATACGGAAAAGTTTGCAAACTATGCTAGCTTTAAAATCCTCTGGCATGGAGCTACGAAAATGGGCTAGTAATGACCAGGAGCTGATGGCAACGATACCTCTCGAGCATCGATGCAAGCAGACATCCCTCAGTTGGGACAATGCGCACACCATCAAAACACTGGGTATGTACTGGTTGCCCATGCAAGATTGCTTCACTTATAAATTACAAGCAAATACTCCAGCCGGTATAACAAAACGGGAAATCCTATCGACCATAGCACGTTTATTTGATCCTCTTGGATTAATCGCTCCAGTTGTAATTTCAGCAAAGATTATATTGAAAGAAATTACACTAGCGAAGCAATATCACGAGGACGGATCGAGTACATCACTGGATTGGGATGAGCCAGTTCCCAACACCATTGCCGTCAAATGGCAACAATTTCGACAGCAACTAATGAATGTTAACACGATCAAAATACCACGCAGCGTCAAATTTATACCACAATTTAGTAGTGAGATACAACTGCACACCTTTTGCGATGGATCCTCCAGTGCTTACGCAGCAGCAGTGTATGCACGCACCCAACAGTCTGATGCGACTTTCTATACAACTCTCATCGTTGCAAAATCAAAAATTTCGCCAACCAAGCCGTTAACAATACCGCGCACTGAGCTATGCGGTGCAGTATTAGCCACCAAACTCACTAAATGGGTGCTGGAGAATAACCGATGGACCAATGCACACATATCTACCTTTTACTGGACCGATGCTACCATTGTTCTGCACTGGATTAAAGGAGACATTACTAGATGGAACACGTTTGTAGCCAACCGGGTGTCTTACATTCTCGACTACACCTCAGCGGCTCAGTGGCACCACATAGACACGTCGGAAAACCCAGCAGATTGCGCAACCAGAGGCTTACCACCGAGCCAAATACCTGATATTTGGTGGCATGGCCCATCCTGGCTATGCAAACCCCACAATATTAGGCCAAACACGCAATCACAATTGCTCAATCCAGAAGAACGGGATCTGGAGGCCAAATCCATAAAAATTAGAGCCTTCACTACCTTGTCAGACACAAAGGATTCTATTATTGACCGATTATCGTCGTATACAAAACTGCTACGTGTCACGGCATACATGTTACGATTCTGCCACAATGCTCGAGCACAACGAAGTCACGGATCACTCTCTCCAGACGAACTGGATGAGGCCCTGTGCTGCATAGCTCGCCTTGCACAATCCGATACATTTCACGCCGACATCCAAGCGCTGAAAAGGAACAAGCCTTTACCACCCCGTAGCACACTCTCAAATCTTACACCGTTTCTTGACAACAATATCTTGAGGATTCGTGGCCGTCTCAAGCATTCAAATCTCTCTTTTTCTCGAAGACATCCAATTATATTACCTCATTGTCACCTATTTACAGATTTGGTAATTCAACACTCTCATCAGCTCACTCTACATGGCGGCGCTAAATTAACATTGGCTCACATACGATACAAATTCTGGATTCCCAGAGGCAGACAAGCAGTCAGGCGAATCATCCGGAAATGCGTCACATGTTTTAAGGTAGCTCCAGTCGTAGCGAAGCAATTAATGGGTGACTTGCCATTACATCGAGTCAACCCCCCAACTCGTCCGTTCATTACAACAGGAGTTGACTACACCGGTGCGATTGAACTTCAAGCCGCGCGTGTACGAGGATCTACTAACTACAAAGGCTATGTAACCATTTTTATATGCTTAGCAACCAAGGCAGTCCACTTGGAAGCCGTCACTGGACTTTCAACAGAGCACTTTCTGCAAGCATTTACGGGATTCACCGGACTTCGAGGACAAGTTCAACATATGTATAGTGATAACGGCACAAATTTTGTTGGCGCAAGTACATCGCTTCACCAGCCCATCACTTGCAAAGCAGCCCTAAATGAATCGACATGCCAAAATGGGACAAGGTGGCATTTCACACCTCCATATTCTCCCAATTTTGGTGGCATCTGGGAGGCAAACGTGAAAGCAATGAAGCATCATCTTAAACGGATCGTCGGCAGCCACAAGCAGACGTATGAGGAGCTTACCACAGTTTTGATCAGGATTGAAGCATGTTTGAACTCACGTCCACTTTGCACGCTAACCGCCGACCCTGACGATTTAGAAGTGCTAACTCCAGCACATTTCTTAATTGGTGACGCACTACTGGCACCGCCACAAGGTCGGCCGAATAATAAGCCTTTGCGTGAACTATTTCTTGCACAACAACACATGACGCGACAATTCTGGTCCCAATGGTCTCGTGATTGGTTGTCACACTTGCAAACTCGGCCTAAGTGGTGCCAAATCAAAGAGAATCTTAACATCAACAATGATAATCTACCACCAGCTAAATGGACTATAGGCCGAGTCGTCGAACTGCACCCTGGATCGGACTCGCTCGTCAGACTGGTTACATTAAAGACGAAATCTGGCATTCAAAAGAGGTCAATCACAAAGCTTTGTCCACTTCCTATTTCAACATAATTATGATCAACACACGGATCAAGAATAACAAGGAGCCTTCATGCTGGACGACGCATTGGCGGGCGGCATGTACGGATTATGAGCGGAGTCACCCGGTGCTACAGCTGTCATAACAGCAGATTAACATTCTATGTGTCGATGCTAATTGAACTCAGCTGTATTCATTCTAAAGGTCTCTTGTAATTTTGCGGTCATAGCGATAAGACGTAGTGTTTTATGTATACGAGAAATAAACTGAATAAACTGAATAAATCGTGCATATAATTCGTATTTGCGAACCCGATTACTATGATGCCAAAGCAGTGAGGCATCACAACTGTTCAAATGCTGACCATGCACTTATACTTTGTAGCCTTCAAGTGTACGATCATGTTACATCCGCCTTGGGCCTTATTGGTAGCATAAACATAAACATAGAAACAAAGTGCTGCTATATGTTAGTATGCTATTATACTTAAATGTTCTTAATATTACATAGGCGCATACTACACGAATGGCACCGGAGGCGTGACCGCCGGATTACGGCTTTCGTTTTCGGATTCTAGCGTACTAAGCATACTATTCATCTTTTTCATTTCATCCTTCAAGGGATTCTTTAATTTCCTCCATTGGTAACTAGCGTAGGGGTATCGGAAGCAGACTGAATCGGACAGGCAGACGGTTAACCAAGAGTTTGATCACTTAATACTTGAAACGTATCAGCAGAATTTAATTTTTTTAGGAAAGCGCAAAATAAATATAAGGTATTTGCGGTATTTATTTTTAATCTTCGAAGAGCGTAAACTGGATGTAAATGTGGTTTCACTCAACCTTGACAATTGATGTATGCGTGTTGAGGTGTGTACTCATCTTAAAATCTGAGAAAAGATAAAGATTTTTTAGAAAATTCGAATAATAATTGTGGACAATATTTTTTTTATATTAGTTTATGTTTAATGCTCGTTTATGTTTCATTTGTGACGAGTGAATTTAGTGAACAGTTGAACTGGGCGCGGTGGTCCGTATTCTTCCTTTTTGGCCTTGGCCTTGGCCTACTAATGGTACGGTTGCCACACAATCCTCTGGGCTGCTTTCTCGGGTGCCTCCACACCACTCAGCCTATCCAGCAGCACTTTAATCAAAGGTTACTTGGTTAATATTTCATTTATTCATTATTTTATTTCTTCTTTTCCTTTTACTTCGGCGCTATGCACATTGCACTCGCGATTAGGCTACAGCGAGTGTAGGCAAATCGCCGCAGTGGGTCCTACCACAGGCCTTTATTATTATTTTTTTATGAAGACGCTTAACCGAGAATTGTCGCAGTTTCGAATCAGCTCATAAGGGCAATGACTGTTTTGGCGGCTTGGCGGGTGGTACCGAATCGTGTATACTCTGTACTGCGATATCGGTAACTCCTCCCCCTGGAATGAAGTGACGGCCACATCGAAGGAATGGCCGAAACGTAATTTAACGGAATTTCCACAGGGGTGATAATGGTGCTTCTTCTTTCAACATCAGGGTCAATATTGTGCATATGGTCTTCTCGTTTGACCGCGCGTTCACACTTCCGAGATCCTTCTGTTAACACTCCGACACTCGGCCTCCTTCCGCACGCGATCTCTCAGATGATTTTTGGATACAGCACTTGGTACGCCGTTTAAACAAACCATAAAATCGGGAGAAACCAAATTTTTGTGGTATCAAATATCGCATAAATCACACTGGTTGCAAAAAGAAAGGAATATAGTGATCGAAGTCACCGTGTAAGGTGACTTCACCCATCCAGTGAACTTGCACATCAAGCAGCCCGAGACTTTGCAATCGTATTCTGAAACTTCAGTTTCAGATGAGCCCATAACGTTCATAACATTCATAACGTTAGCGTACATATGTTGTGTTGTACATACATTATTATATACATCATACATACAATATCGACAGTTATTGTATAGTTTCGCAACAATTTATGTAATCAATTAATTCTCTACCGTTAAGTTTAGTCATCAAATTTAATGATTGTCCGCGAAGGACAGTTTTAAATTAATACATCCAAAAAAAAAAAAAAAAAAATATGTTGTGTTGAATCGGCTCCGAAAATCAATCGAGTATCGAGATCAATACCATTGCTGATACGATTGCCAAGGCGGAGGAGTTCTACAGTAAGGTGCATCAGTCCAGGGCATCCGCTGATAAATAATAATAAAAGACATTGCGCTCCGGGAGACACCAATGCTGACAAAGTGATATCGTCGGCGAATCAAGACGCCAATACTTCCAAGACCAAGAAACATAAGAAGGGCCATTCTACAAAGGACAGGAATGGTTATCAACTTGCTGGTGCTCAAGACAACCCAGGTTCATCTGGCAATAAACAGGGAAATCAAACCCCTACGGGTAACACCTCAAATTCTCCAAAGAAGAGTAGTACTGCCCAAGTGATATCGTCGGTGGATCAAGACGACAATACTCCCAAGACCAAGAAACAGAAGAAGTGTCATTCTGCAGAGGACAGCAATGGTTATCAAGTTGCTGGTGCTCAAGACAACCCAGGTTCATCTGGCAATAAACAGGGAAATCAAACCCCCACGGGTAACACCTCAAATTCTCCAAAGAAGAGCAATGGTCTCCAGGGCGTGCAACCAGCTGGAGACGCTCTCGCAAGCTCCCAGTCAATCCAGTCGAAGGACCAAGTCGCACATGCCACTGTTAGCAAGAAATTGGAAGAGACAGCTGGTGGATCTCAATCGCGGGTGCAACCGAATGTTGCATCCATACCGGCGTCAGCCGAGAAAGCAACTAGTGACACTATACCCACACCTGCAGAACGCGCAGAGAAGAGTCGCCTGCGCCGGAACAGCAACTGGATAATAAGCAGGGACTTTGACAATGAAGTCATTGTGCTGTTGAGCAGCGAGGATGAGGAAACCACCGCCGCCGACAACGGCCAAACAGAGGGAAGAATCTCCGTCGACGAGAATCCAACGCTTTTCACATATCCGCCCACCGGAACCGGTGGCATGAGCATCACCATTAAGGACTATATGTGTCTCAAGGAAAGCTCATTTCTGAACGACATAATCATTGATTTTTATCTGCGCTGGCTAAAGAATAACATCATACCAGAGGGTCAGCGCGATAGGACGCACATCTTTAGCACATTTTTCCACATGAGATTGACCACAGAGACGAGTCCCAACAACACGAAGGAGGTGTTGGCCAAGAGGCGTAACGAAAGGGTAAAGAAGTGGACACGAACCGTGAATATATTCGAGAAGGATTTCATCATAATACCATTCAACGAGAAGTCCCATTGGATACTGGCCATCATATGTTTTCCAAACCTGAAGACCTCCGTGGTTAACCATGATGTACAGACACCCGGCGAAGACATTCCATCAAACAGCCATTGATTCTCATCTTCGATTCTTTGGAGGGCAACTCACGCTATCGAGATATTGCCATATTGCATGATTACCTTTGCCTTCGTACAAGGCAAGGTATACGAAAGAGCGGGCGCGAGTTTTGGTAAGTAGGTTCTCGTAGTTGATAGTCCTTGCGGGAAGTTGGGGGGTGTCTTCGATTTTGTAATCAATTTGGATTTAAATTTAGAGAAAGAAGACGTCTGTTCGATTTGATTTCAATATTCAGAATGAATGTTTTATTTCTACCTCGAGTTATTCGCAACTCTGTTTGTTACATATTGTTTACTTAAAGTGCTGATCTGGCTCAAAAGTAGAAGTGGAGCGGATGCGGTTTTATGTTTGTCGAGTGGTCTTAATGTTAGGATCGTCGATGCAGCATTTCGTCAGTTAGCTGATACTCTGTCTCAGCTCTCTATGGCTCTGGTTGTCGAGGCGGCTTTGGCGGGGACCGCCGAGGATAAATGCTGAGGCGGTAACTCCTCCCCCCTCAGACTGAACTACCGACCATAGCGGGGGCATAGCTGCTGTTATCATAGCAGGTTCAGCGATGGCGGGAGTGAAGGTGGCGCGTGGTGTAACCTCTGGTTTGAAAATTGTTGTCTTTTTTGGGAAGCAGGACACGACGACTATTATGGGACTATGGGGACTATGGGAAGCAGTACGCCGAGCATCGTATAGGTCGTTGTTGTATGGATCGTGGTTCCCCATTGCATTCTGCTGATCTGTACCTTTGTTTCTAGGTCTTCCATCCTCAGCTCGTGTATTCCCAATTCTTGGGTTGTCCTGTTCCTCTTAACCGTCTCTATCCGAGGTATGTCTAATCCCAACTTTGCTGTGCTAAGTCCTTCTTCCGCTTCATACTGTACGTTGTTGACCATCACTTTGCAGTTGGTAAATCTTATAAGGACTGATCCATTTAGTGTCTTATCAACTCCGCAATCTGTCTGAAGTTTGACATTCTTTCCGTTGAAAACTACGATGTGGCCGGCCTCCGGTTCGAAGATTGTTTGTAAGTAGCCCGACGTCCTTCGTTTCGCATTCCGCATCCTGTTCACTTAGCTTCCTAATACATTTAGAATTAGTCTGGCTTATACTCCTATCATTCTTACAAATATGCATGTTTCTTACTAGTTGACATTTTTCCTTATAGTAAAGTATTTCATTCCCATGAATCGCCACATAATTTGGAGTTATCACAAATTCTGTGCCGTTCATGGGAAGTGGTATTAACCTTCTGAATGTAAATATTTCCCTTTTAAACAATGGTAATTTGATCGAAAATATTATATCTGTGTTATTCATAATTGCACTTAATTCTAGAAACTCGTACATGTGTTCGTCTGATACCAATCGTATCCCTTGTCTCTCTAACTCTTGGACACACTTGTCCGTTTCCTTCTTGTCAAACAAAAATCTAGAAATCACTCCTAACTTAGCCAGCAACAGGCTCTCTGTCACGTCATTCAAGTTTAATCCTAGCATATCTATAGTGAGCGAAATTCTGTCAATATACTCTAATCTATAAATTCTCCTATCCTCTTCTACAAAGGACTTGCTTATGGAATTATTATATTTGTTAATGAATGCATTTACCCTGCTTTGCTCCTCATTTATGTATTTCGTTAAATTTTGAACATGAAACTGACCTTGTTGCCTGTTCTCTCCTGTGAGTTAATACTCTCTCTCAATTTCTCTTCTTCTTCTCTCATTTTTCTTATTTCCTCTTCTAATTTTTCGGCGTCATTGGCGTCTAAATTCCCCGTTATCGCTTTGACTACCGAACCCAATCCGTTTATCAATCCCCTTGCTCTTCTATGTCTAGGCCAAATTCCTTCCAGCCTTGTTTTCAACATCTGTAGTTTGTTTTTAAGTGCTCTAATTACGTCCCTTGTTCCCGAATAGTCTTCGACTTCTCCAAGTGTCTTTTCTATACCGTCTATTATTTCCTTGTACTCCTGCAGTTTCACGATGTGTATATACGTTTGATACGTTTGTACTACCCTTGCCGTTCCCATTTCTATCTGGGCCAACGGGTCGTTTTTCTCCAAGGTCGTGATCTCAACCCTGCTTCTTTCAGCCATGGCCATGGACCACCTGCAAAATTATTCATTTGGTTTAGTAATTCTTCGGATTTTCTCCTTGTGAATTTTCTGTGGTTTGGTTGATGTCAGTGTTAGGTTGTTATCTTCTAACACCTTGTGTTTAGAGAATCTGGGGGTGAGCCTATCCCTCCGGTTCTCTTTTCGAAATACTATGTTTCCCACCTGTACCGGGTCTGGTTCCTGCCTATGTATATTGGCTGCCTCAATTCTCTTCGCCTTCTGGCTTTCCACTCTTTCTTTTACCTTCGGATAGATCTCGGCTTGAAACGCATTGATTTTCTGCAAATAATCGTGTTCATTACTGAAGGTCACGTTATTCAGAAAATCCTGCGTTCTGCCCGTAAAGAGTTCCTGAGGTGTCAGTTTCGTTGCTGAATGGATGGCGTTATTGTACGTTATAAACGCTTCGCTCAGTATCTCTTCGTGTCGGAGTTCTAACTTCCCTGCCTTCTTGCTCTCTATAATTAACCGGTATATTTCCGTAATTGTTGGGTGCAGTCTTTCGACCGTGGAGTTACTCGACGACTGCTGGAATGATGTTGTATGCAGTTCGAGTTCGTACTGCCTACAAAAATCCTTAAAGAGGTTTGACGAGAACTGGAATCCCTGGTCACAGACTACCTTCTTGCGTATTCCAAACAGGGCCATAAAGTTTTTCATTGCTTTGACAATTTTAATACTTTCCTTGGCTGGAATAGTTACTCCCCATGCATATATCGAAAATTTGTCAATAATCGTGAAAACGTTTTTCTTATTAACGAAATATAAGTCGATATGCACTATTTCTAAGGGTCTGTCCGGAGTTTCCGTCATACTGTATTTTATCTTGTGAGGCCTTCTGTCATATTTCTGTGTCTGACAACTATCGCAATTGTTAATTGTTTGCGTTATTAGCTGCTTCATATGAGGAAAGAAGACCTCCCTTTTTAAATGTGCTAATGTTTCCTCTATCCCCCTGTGGTTACTCTTCAGGTGATAATCTTTAACAACCTCTTCTTGCTGATCCCTCTCAACTGTATCTGGCAACAAGATTGTACATCTTATCGCCCTATAAAATTTACTGTAAGCAAAATATTTGCAGTATACCTCTTGGATGGTTAAGACCAACTCCTCCGGTATCAGCAATGCTACCGTTCTCTTTGGTTTTAAAATTTCCCTGAGTTTACGGCCAATTGTCTCGTCATCAAAGTTATTTTCTGTCCAAATTATCCGCATTTTGTTCCTAAATGGAACTTGCTTCATTACTTTAGACGTTTTCCCTTTCTCTACAACCACCTGAATGTTATACTCGTTAAGTGGCTTTTCAGAAATTGGAAATCCCAACTGCAAATCTTCCCCCGCGGAGTGTATCGTCTCGCCATTTGTTGCCACTTCCGAGGCGTTTTCCAATACGTTAAGCTCCGGTTGGATTCTGCTCAGTGCGTCCGCCACTACGTTCAAGGAACCCTTTTTGTATACTATTTCATAGTCATATTCCAACATCTGGAGTCTCCATCTTACAAGTTTAGAATCGGGCTCTTTAATGCTCATTAGCCAGGTTAATGGCCTATGATCCGTCACTATTTTGAACTTAGTGCCGAACAGGTAGTGTCTGAAATGTTTTATCGACCAAATAATGGCAAGCATTTCTTTCTCTATCGTGGCGTAGTTTATTTCGGATGTTGACAGGGTTCTACTTGCGTATGCTATTGGTCTGTCCGTTCCCAGGTTTCCCTGTGATAGGTCCGCTCCAATAGCATAATTACTTGCATCCGTGGTCAGGATGAATGGCTTTTCGAAATCGGGAAACTGTAAAATTGGGTCATTGCATAGGAGGGTTTTGCACACCTCAAATGCTTCTGAGTATTCCTCGTCTACCTGTACTGCCTTTTCCCTTTAAGTTGTTTACTGAGAGGTTTCGTTATTGCTGCGAAGTCCTTAATGAACTTTCTGTAGTAACCTAATAACCCTAGGAAGGATTTTATCTGCTTCCTCGTCCTCGGGACGGTGATTTCTTAATTGCTTTAATCTTTCCCGGGTTTGGTTTGATCCCTTGTGGGGTCACCACATGTCCTAAGTATTCTACCTCTGTTCTCAGAAATTCCGTCTTATCTAACTGCAGTTTAAAATTAGCTTCCGTAAGCTTTTTGAAACATTTCCTAAGTCCGTAATGTGTTCCTGCAAGGACGCTGAGAACACCATGATGTCGTCCATATAAATGAGACAACATTCACCCAGCAACTCTCCAAAGATGTTATTCATCAATCTCTGAAAGGTTGCGGGAGCATTGTTCAAGCCGAATGGCATTCGGACATATGGCTATGTCTTATTATCTTTTGGTCTAATAACTTCTCCAACTGTCTTCTCACCTCCTGCCTTTCCTTAAACGCATATCTATAAGGCCTGGCATAAATGGGAATATCATCTTTTGTTCTTATTTGGTGTTTGACCACGTTTGTAAAATATAGAAAATAAATAAATAAATAAAATAAATAAATAAATAAATAAAATGAGTTGTCCCCTTCCTTGTGGAATATACTCGGATACTTCCTACAAATTCTGCGAAGCTCTCCAAGTTCCTCTTTGTTTAAATGATCTGTCCTGATTTTGTCAAACGGAATGCTAGTCCTATTGTTCCTTTCTTGCTCTATCGTGTTTAATTCAAAATGTTGATTAGTTTTGAATTCTACAACATCTTCTTCTAAAAATAATTCCTGGTCCGAATCTGCATAATTCGTGACCTCCATCCAGCTTTGCCACGACACTGCCCTATAGATTCCCTCTGATATTTCCATATTTATTTTTACTATGGTTCTGTTAATTACGAAATCTCCGTCTTCCAGCCGCACCGGAATAGATATGACCCTTTTTGACCCGGCCTTTATTGAATACCGTTCTGATGGTTTGTAGGTTTCGAAGTGAATTTTCTGTTTCACCCTTTCTACCTCGAACCATCCTTTCTGCATATCAATAACTGCCTTCAACTGGTGTAGCATATCCATTCCGATCAGTCCCTCAAAGACGTTGTGAAATTTAAAGAGGAGCACTCTCATTTTACCAATTCCACCTAACTCCGTGAACATTGGTAAGAATGCTTCCCTCTCAACCTCATGTAAATGTGCAATAGTTTTAATGGTTATTGGGTCTTTCAATTTCCTTATGTACTGGGGATGTACCAACTCTGGCCGAATAAACGAAAAGGTTGATCCTGTATCGAACAATAGTTTTATTGATCTTTCGGGGGTAATCTGTATTAACAAATAGGGCAACGTTGAATGGGTTTTTCTAGTTCCTAAATATCCTGAGGGTTGTTCGAGGCTGATTGGGGAAAATTTGCATCGTCCTCTTGGATATTATGCAATTGCCCCTAATCGATGCCTGATTACCCATCCTATCTGAGGTGTTATTTGCATTAAAAGATTGTTGGAATATACTATTCAACCTACAAAAATAACGTTAAACAACACTACTTTATATTTGACATGAATGGCCACACCTTTTGTTCAGATTCGGACCAGGAATTATTTTTAGAAGAAGATGTTGTAGAATTCAAAACTAATCAACATTTTGAATTAAACACGATAGAGCAAGAAAGGAACAATAGGACTAGCATTCCGTTTGACAAAATCAGGACAGATCATTTAAACAAAGAGGAACTTGGAGAGCTTCGCAGAATTTGTAGGAAGTATCCGAGTATATTCCACAAGGAAGGGGACAACTCATTTTATTTATTTATTTATTTATTTTATTTATTTATTTATTTTCTATATTTTACAAACGTGGTCAAACACCAAATAAGAACAAAAGATGATATTCCCATTTATGCCAGGCCTTATAGATATGCGTTTAAGGAAAGGCAGGAGGTGAGAAGACAGTTGGAGAAGTTATTAGACCAAAAGATAATAAGACATAGCCATATGTCCGAATGCCATTCGGCTTGAACAATGCTCCCGCAACCTTTCAGAGATTGATGAATAACATCTTTGGAGAGTTGCTGGGTGAATGTTGTCTCATTTATATGGACGACATCATGGTGTTCTCAGCGTCCTTGCAGGAACACATTACGGACTTAGGAAATGTTTCAAAAAGCTTACGGAAGCTAATTTTAAACTGCAGTTAGATAAGACGGAATTTCTGAGAACAGAGGTAGAATACTTAGGACATGTGGTGACCCCACAAGGGATCAAACCAAACCCGGGAAAGATTAAAGCAATTAAGAAATCACCGTCCCGAGGACGAGGAAGCAGATAAAATCCTTCCTAGGGTTATTAGGTTACTACAGAAAGTTCATTAAGGACTTCGCAGCAATAACGAAACCTCTCAGTAAACAACTTAAAGGGAAAAGGCAGTACAGGTAGACGAGGAATACTCAGAAGCATTTGAGGTGTGCAAAACCCTCCTATGCAATGACCCAATTTTACAGTTTCCCGATTTCGAAAAGCCATTCATCCTGACCACGGATGCAAGTAATTATGCTATTGGAGCGGTCCTATCACAGGGAAACCTGGGAACGGACAGACCAATAGCATACGCAAGTAGAACCCTGTCAACATCCGAAATAAACTACGCCACGATAGAGAAAGAAATGCTTGCCATTATTTGGTCGATAAAACATTTCATACACTACCTGTTCGGCACTAAGTTCAAAATAGTGACGGATCATAGGCCATTAACCTGGCTAATGAGCATTAAAGAGCCCGATTCTAAACTTGTAAGATGGAGACTCCAGATGTTGGAATATGACTATGAAATAGTATACAAAAAGGGTTCCTTGAACGTAGTGGCGGACGCACTGAGCAGAATCCAACCGGACCTTAACGTATTGGAAAACGCCTCGGAAGTGGCAACAAATGGCGAGACGATACACTCCGCGGGGGAAGATTTGCAGTTGGGATTTACAATTTCTGAAAAGCCACTTAACGAGTATAACATTCAGGCCCTGTTTGGAATACGCAAGAAGGTAGTCTGTGACCAGGGATTCCAGTTCTCGTCAAACCTCTTTAAGGATTTTTGTAGGCAGTACGAACTCGAACTGCATACAACATCATTCCAGCAGTCGTCGAGTAACTCCACGGTCGAAAGACTGCACCCAACAATTACGGAAATATACCGGTTAATTATAGAGAGCAAGAAGGCAGGGAAGTTAGAACTCCGACACGAAGAGATACTGAGCGAAGCGTTTATAACGTACAATAACGCCATCCATTCAGCAACGAAACTGACACCTCAGGAACTCTTTACGGGCAGAACGCAGGATTTTCTGAATAACGTGACCTTCAGTAATGAACACGATTATTTGCAGAAAATCAATGCGTTTCAAGCCGAGATCTATCCGAAGGTAACGGTGGCAACGGCAAGGGTAGTACAAACGTATCAAACGTATATACACATCGTGAAACTGCAGGAGTACAAGGAAATAATAGACGGTATAGAAAAGACACTTGGAGAAGTCGAAGACGAATCGGGAACAAGGGACGTAATTAGAGCACTTAAAAACAAACTACAGATGTTGAAAACAAGGCTGGAAGGAATTTGGCCTAGACATAGAAGAGCAAGGGGATTGATAAACGGATTGGGTTCGGTAGTCAAAGCGATAACGGGGAATTTAGACGCCAATGACGCCGAAAAATTAGAAGAGGAAATAAGAAAAATGAGAGAAGAAGAAGAGAAATTGAGAGAGAGTATTAACTCACAGGAGAGAACAGGCAACAAGGTCAGTTTCATGTTCAAAAATTTAACGAAATACATAAATGAGGAGCAAAGCAGGGTAAATGCATTCATTAACAAATATAATAATTCCATAAGCAAGTCCTTTGTAGAAGAGGATAGGAGAATTTATAGATTAGAGTATATTGACAGAATTTCGCTCACTATAGATATGCTAGGATTAAACTTGAATGACGTGACAGAGAGCCTGTTGCTGGCTAAGTTAGGAGTGATTTCTAGATTTTTGTTTGACAAGAAGGAAACGGACAAGTGTGTCCAAGAGTTAGAGAGACAAGGGATACGATTGGTATCAGACGAACACATGTACGAGTTTCTAGAATTAAGTGCAATTATGAATAACACAGATATAATATTTTCGATCAAATTACCATTGTTTAAAAAGGAAATATTTACATTCAGAAGGTTAATACCACTTCCCATGAACGGCACAGAATTTGTGATAACTCCAAATTATGTGGCGATTCATGGGAATGAAATACTTTACTATAAGGAAAAATGTCAACTAGTAAGAAACATGCATATTTGTAAGAATGATAGGAGTATAAGCCAGATTAATTCTAAATGTATTAGGAAGCTGTTAAGTGGACAGGATGCGGAATGCGAAACGAAGGACGTCGGGCTACTTACAAACAATCTTCGAACCGGAGGCCGGCCACATCGTAGTTTTCAACGGAAAGAATGTCAAACTTCAGACAGATTGCGGAGTTGATAAGACACTAAATGGATCAGTCCTTATAAGATTTACCAACTGCAAAGTGATGGTCAACAACGTACAGTATGAAGCGGAAGAAGGACTTAGCACAGCAAAGTTGGGATTAGACATACCTCGGATAGAGACGGTTAAGAGGAACAGGACAACCCAAGAATTGGGAATACACGAACTGAGGATGGAAGACCTAGAAACAAAGGTACAGATCAGCAGAATGCAATGGGGAACCACGATCCATACAACAACGACCTATACGATGCTCGGCGTACTGCTTCCCATAGTCCCCATAGTCCCATAATAGTCGTCGTGTCCTGCTTCCCAAAAAAGACAACAATTTTCAAACCAGAGGTTACACCACGCGCCACCTTCACTCCCGCCATCGCTGAACCTGCTATGATAACAGCAGCTATGCCCCCGCTATGGTCGGTAGTTCAGTCTGAGGGGGGAGGAGTTACCGCCTCAGCATTTATCCTCGGCGGTCCCCCGCCAAAGCCGCCTCGACAACCAGAGCCATAGAGAGCTGAGACAGAGTATCAGCTAACTGACGAAATGCTGCATCGACGATCCTAACATTAAGACCACTCGACAAACATAAAACCGCATCCGCTCCACTTCTACTTTTGAGCCAGATCAGCACTTTAAGTAAACAATATGTAACAAACAGAGTTGCGAATAACTCGAGGTAGAAATAAAACATTCATTCTGAATATTGAAATCAAATCGAACAGACGTCTTCTTTCTCTAAATTTAAATCCAAATTGATTACAAAATCGAAGACACCCCCCAACTTCCCGCAAGGACTATCAACTACGAGAACCTACTTACCAAAACTCGCGCCCGCTCTTTCGTATACCTTGCCTTGTACGAAGGCAAAGGTAATCATGCAATATGGCAATATCTCGATAGCGTGAGTTGCCCTCCAACGAATCGAAGATGAGAATCAATGGCTGTTTGATTGGAATGTCTTCGCCGGGTGTCTGTACATCATGGTTAACCACGGAGGTCTTCAGGTTTGGAAAACATATGATGGCCAGTATCCAATGGGACTTCTCGTTGAATGGTATTATGATGAAATCCTTCTCGAATATATTCACGGTTCGTGTCCACTTCTTTACCCTTTCGTGACGCCTCTTGGCCAACACCTCCTTCGTGTTGTTGGGACTCGTCTCTGTGGTCAATCTCATGTGGAAAAATGTGCTAAAGATGTGCGTCCTATCGCGCTGACCCTCTGGTATGATGTTATTCTTTAGCCAGCGCAGATAAAAATCAATGATTATGTCGTTCAGAAATGAGCTTTCCTTGAGACACATATAGTCCTTAATGGTGATGCTCATGCCACCGGTTCCGGTGGGAGGATATGTGAAAAGCGTTGGATTCTCGTCGACGGAGATTCTTCCCTCTGTTTGGCCATTGTCGGCGGCGGTGGTTTCCTCATCCTCGCTGCTCAACAGCACAATGACTTCATTGTCAAAGTCCCTGCTTATTATCCAGTTGCTGTTCCGGCGCAGGCGACTCTTCTCTGCGCGTTCTGCAGGTGTGGGTATAGTGTCACTAGTTGCTTTCTCGGCTGACGCCGGTATGGATGCAACATTCGGTTGCACCCGCGATTGAGATCCACCAGCTGTCTCTTCCAATTTCTTGCTAACAGTGGCATGTGCGACTTGGTCCTTCGACTGGATTGACTGGGAGCTTGCGAGAGCGTCTCCAGCTGGTTGCACGCCCTGGAGACCATTGCTCTTCTTTGGAGAATTTGAGGTGTTACCCGTGGGGGTTTGATTTCCCTGTTTATTGCCAGATGAACCTGGGTTGTCTTGAGCACCAGCAACTTGATAACCATTGCTGTCCTCTGCAGAATGACACTTCTTCTGTTTCTTGGTCTTGGGAGTATTGTCGTCTTGATCCACCGACGATATCACTTGGGCAGTACTACTCTTCTTTGGAGAATTTGAGGTGTTACCCGTAGGGGTTTGATTTCCCTGTTTATTGCCAGATGAACCTGGGTTGTCTTGAGCACCAGCAAGTTGATAACCATTCCTGTCCTTTGTAGAATGGCCCTTCTTATGTTTCTTGGTCTTGGAAGTATTGGCGTCTTGATTCGCCGACGATATCACTTTGTCAGCATTGGTGTCTCCCGGAGCGCAATGTCTTTTATTATTATTTATCAGCGGATGCCCTGGACTGATGCACCTTACTGTAGAACTCCTCCGCCTTGGCAATCGTATCAGCAATGGTATTGATCTCGATACTCGATTGATTTTCGGAGCCGATTCAACACAACATATGTACGCTAACGTTATGAATGTTATGAACGTTATGGGCTCATCTGAAACTGAAGTTTCAGAATACGATTGCAAAGTCTCGGGCTGCTTGATGTGCAAGTTCACTGGATGGGTGAAGTCACCTTACACGGTGACTTCGATCACTATATTCCTTTCTTTTTGCAACCAGTGTGATTTATGCGATATTTGATACCACAAAAATTTGGTTTCTCCCGATTTTATGGTTTGTTTAAACGGCGTACCAAGTGCTGTATCCAAAAATCATCTGAGAGATCGCGTGCGGAAGGAGGCCGAGTGTCGGAGTGTTAACAGAAGGATCTCGGAAGTGTGAACGCGCGGTCAAACGAGAAGACCATATGCACAATATTGACCCTGATGTTGAAAGAAGAAGCACCATTATCACCCCTGTGGAAATTCCGTTAAATTACGTTTCGGCCATTCCTTCGATGTGGCCGTCACTTCATTCCAGGGGGAGGAGTTACCGATATCGCAGTACAGAGTATACACGATTCGGTACCACCCGCCAAGCCGCCAAAACAGTCATTGCCCTTATGAGCTGATTCGAAACTGCGACAATTCTCGGTTAAGCGTCTTCATAAAAAAATAATAATAAAGGCCTGTGGTAGGACCCACTGCGGCGATTTGCCTACACTCGCTGTAGCCTAATCGCGAGTGCAATGTGCATAGCGCCGAAGTAAAAGGAAAAGAAGAAATAAAATAATGAATAAATGAAATATTAACCAAGTAACCTTTGATTAAAGTGTGTGGTAATCTGCTGGATAGGCTGAGTGGTGTGGAGGCACCCGAGAAAGCAGCCCAGAGGATTGTGTGGCAACCGTACCATTAGTAGGCCAAGGCCAAGGCCAAAAAGGAAGAATACGGACCACCGCGCCCAGTTCAACTGTTCACTAAATTCACTCGTCACAAATGAAACATAAACGAGCATTAAACATAAACTAATATAAAAAAAATATTGTCCACAATTATTATTCGAATTTTCTAAAAAATCTTTATCTTTTCTCAGATTTTAAGATGAGTACACACCTCAACACGCATACATCAATTGTCAAGGTTGAGTGAAACCACATTTACATCCAGTTTACGCTCTTCGAAGATTAAAAATAAATACCGCAAATACCTTATATTTATTTTGCGCTTTCCTAAAAAAATTAAATTCTGCTGATACGTTTCAAGTATTAAGTGATCAAACTCTTGGTTAACCGTCTGCCTGTCCGATTCAGTCTGCTTCCGATACCCCTACGCTAGTTACCAATGGAGGAAATTAAAGAATCCCTTGAAGGATGAAATGAAAAAGATGAATAGTAGGCTTAGTACGCTAGAATCCGAAAACGAAAGCCGTAATCCGGCGGTCACGCCTCCGGTGCCATTCGTGTAGTATGCGCCTATGTAATATTAAGAACATTTAAGTATAATAGCATACTAACATATAGCAGCACTTTGTTTCTATGTTTATGTTTATGCTACCAATAAGGCCCAAGGCGGATGTAACATGATCGTACACTTGAAGGCTACAAAGTATAAGTGCATGGTCAGCATTTGAACAGTTGTGATGCCTCACTGCTTTGGCATCATAGTAATGGGGTTCGCAAATACGAATTATATGCACGATTTATTCAGTTTATTCAGTTTATTTCTCGTATACATAAAACACTACGTCTTATCGCTATGACCGCAAAATTACAAGAGACCTTTAGAATGAATACAGCTGAGTTCAATTAGCATCGACACATAGAATGTTAATCTGCTGTTATGACAGCTGTAGCACCGGGTGACTCCGCTCATAATCCGTACATGCCGCCCGCCAATGCGTCGTCCAGCATGAAGGCTCCTTGTTATTCTTGATCCGTGTGTTGATCATAATTATGTTGAAATAGGAAGTGGACAAAGCTTTGTGATTGACCTCTTTTGAATGCCAGATTTCGTCTTTAATGTAACCAGTCTGACGAGCGAGTCCGATCCAGGGTGCAGTTCGACGACTCGGCCTATAGTCCATTTAGCTGGTGGTAGATTATCATTGTTGATGTTAAGATTCTCTTTGATTTGGCACCACTTAGGCCGAGTTTGCAAGTGTGACAACCAATCACGAGACCATTGGGACCAGAATTGTCGCGTCATGTGTTGTTGTGCAAGAAATAGTTCACGCAAAGGCTTATTATTCGGCCGACCTTGTGGCGGTGCCAGTAGTGCGTCACCAATTAAGAAATGTGCTGGAGTTAGCACTTCTAAATCGTCAGGGTCGGCGGTTAGCGTGCAAAGTGGACGTGAGTTCAAACATGCTTCAATCCTGATCAAAACTGTGGTAAGCTCCTCATACGTCTGCTTGTGGCTGCCGACGATCCGTTTAAGATGATGCTTCATTGCTTTCACGTTTGCCTCCCAGATGCCACCAAAATTGGGAGAATATGGAGGTGTGAAATGCCACCTTGTCCCATTTTGGCATGTCGATTCATTTAGGGCTGCTTTGCAAGTGATGGGCTGGTGAAGCGATGTACTTGCGCCAACAAAATTTGTGCCGTTATCACTATACATATGTTGAACTTGTCCTCGAAGTCCGGTGAATCCCGTAAATGCTTGCAGAAAGTGCTCTGTTGAAAGTCCAGTGACGGCTTCCAAGTGGACTGCCTTGGTTGCTAAGCATATAAAAATGGTTACATAGCCTTTGTAGTTAGTAGATCCTCGTACACGCGCGGCTTGAAGTTCAATCGCACCGGTGTAGTCAACTCCTGTTGTAATGAACGGACGAGTTGGGGGGTTGACTCGATGTAATGGCAAGTCACCCATTAATTGCTTCGCTACGACTGGAGCTACCTTAAAACATGTGACGCATTTCCGGATGATTCGCCTGACTGCTTGTCTGCCTCTGGGAATCCAGAATTTGTATCGTATGTGAGCCAATGTTAATTTAGCGCCGCCATGTAGAGTGAGCTGATGAGAGTGTTGAATTACCAAATCTGTAAATAGGTGACAATGAGGTAATATAATTGGATGTCTTCGAGAAAAAGAGAGATTTGAATGCTTGAGACGGCCACGAATCCTCAAGATATTGTTGTCAAGAAACGGTGTAAGATTTGAGAGTGTGCTACGGGGTGGTAACGGCTTGTTCCTTTTCAGCGCTTGGATGTCGGCGTGAAATGTATCGGATTGTGCAAGGCGAGCTATGCAGCACAGGGCCTCATCCAGTTCGTCTGAAGAGAGTGATCCGTGACTTCGTTGTGCTCGAGCATGAGCATTGTGGCAGAATCTTAACATGTATGCCGTGACACGTAGCAGTTTTGTATACGACGATAATCGGTCAATAATAGAATCCTTTGTGTCTGACAAGGTAGTGAAGGCTCTAATTTTTATGGATTTGGCCTCCAGATCCCGTTCTTCTGGATTGAGCAATTGTGATTGCGTGTTTGGCCTAATATTGTGGGGTTTGCATAGCCAGGATGGGCCATGCCACCAAATATCAGGTATTTGGCTCGGTGGTAAGCCTCTGGTTGCGCAATCTGCTGGGTTTTCCGACGTGTCTATGTGGTGCCACTGAGCCGCTGAGGTGTAGTCGAGAATGTAAGACACCCGGTTGGCTACAAACGTTTTCCATCTAGTAATGTCTCCTTTAATCCAGTGCAGAACAATGGTAGCATCGGTCCAGTAAAAGGTAGATATGTGTGCATTGGTCCATCGGTTATTCTCCAGCACCCATTTAGTGAGTTTGGTGGCTAATACTGCACCGCATAGCTCAGTGCGCGGTATTGTTAACGGCTTGGTTGGCGAAATTTTTGATTTTGCAACGATGAGAGTTGTATAGAAAGTCGCATCAGACTGTTGGGTGCGTGCATACACTGCTGCTGCGTAAGCACTGGAGGATCCATCGCAAAAGGTGTGCAGTTGTATCTCACTACTAAATTGTGGTATAAATTTGACGCTGCGTGGTATTTTGATCGTGTTAACATTCATTAGTTGCTGTCGAAATTGTTGCCATTTGACGGCAATGGTGTTGGGAACTGGCTCATCCCAATCCAGTGATGTACTCGATCCGTCCTCGTGATATTGCTTCGCTAGTGTAATTTCTTTCAATATAATCTTTGCTGAAATTACAACTGGAGCGATTAATCCAAGAGGATCAAATAAACGTGCTATGGTCGATAGGATTTCCCGTTTTGTTATACCGGCTGGAGTATTTGCTTGTAATTTATAAGTGAAGCAATCTTGCTTGGGCAACCAGTACATACCCAGTGTTTTGATGGTGTGCGCATTGTCCCAACTGAGGGATGTCTGCTTGCATCGATGCTCGAGAGGTATCGTTGCCATCAGCTCCTGGTCATTACTAGCCCATTTTCGTAGCTCCATGCCAGAGGATTTTAAAGCTAGCATAGTTTGCAAACTTTTCCGTATTGCTGCCTCTTGTGAATGATCGCCTGAGAGAATGTCGTCGACATATATCTCATTTTTGAGAACGTTGGATGCCATAGGATATTTTGTCTGTGTGTCTTCAGCTATTTGATGGATGACTCTTATAGCTGTATAAGGTGCAGACGCTGTTCCAAACGTGACGGTAGTTAATCAATGCTGTTTGATGACTCCATCCGCCGCCCGCCATAAAATCCTCTGGTACTGCGTGTCATCAGGGTGGACATTGATACAGCGATACATTCGTTGTATATCGGCAGTGAAAACAAACTGATATTGTCTCCAATTTAAGAGAACGGCTGGCAGATCATTTTGCAGCGTGGGACCTACACATAGTACATCGTTTAACGATCTGCCATTTGAGGTCCGGGCCGATGCGTCAAAAACGATACGTTGTTTTGTGGTAAGGCTTTCTTCTTTGAAAACTGCATGATGTGGTAGCACGCATGATGCAACATGCTGACCGTAGGAATCCGTGGTTATGGTTGAGTTTTCGCTCGTCTCTGCCAACGTGATTTGACCTAGTTGAAAATATTCTTCAATTCCTTTGCAGTATCTTCTCCATTTGTCTGGGTCCCTTTGAAGGCGCCTTTCGAGTTGAAGATATCTGTTCAGGGCGATCTGATGAGATTTTCCGAGCGTCATACTGGGATCAAAGTTCCTCTTGAATGGCAAACGGACTTGATAACTGCCGTCTGGTTGACGTTGATGGGTCTGTTTAAAGAAAGACTCGCACCATTGATCTTCTTTGGAGAGCTTTGGGCGTTCTGGAACTGATTCTACCTCGCAGAATACTTTAAGCAGCTCTTCGGAGTTTATTATGGCATGATTACAACGAATGTGGCGTGTAATATGCGTGTTGCCAACATTGCCTAACAGAACCCATCCGAGTTGAGTATTCTGCGCTATGGGTTCGTTTGGCAAGCCAATCTTAGTTCCAGGTAACAAGAGTTGTGCCATAAGGTCGGCTCCAAAAATTATGTCGATTCGCTTGGATCTATAGTAATAGGGGTCTGCGAGCATGAGACCATGGATATGACTCCAGTTTCCTGCTGGAAAACTTTGACTTGGCATGTGTGATGTCAACGTGTTCAAAACATAAGCATCGTCGACCTTTAACGAGAAATTTGGGTTAGTTGCTGTTTGCACCGAACAACTTACGATGAATTTGCAGCGTCGGCCTGAATCTTGACCGACTCCGGTGATTGAAGTGCGAGTTGTGCTTCGGGAGAGCTGGAGAGACTGTACAGCATGCTCCGAAATGATAGTTGCTTCTGATCCTTGGTCAAGAAGCGCGTTTACCGTGGCCTGGCATCCTGTCTGTGTGTTACTGAGTACAACCCGAGCTGTTGCTAGTAGTACCTTTCGATGAGTCATAGATGAATCCAAGAGGATCAAATAAACGTGCTATGGTCGATAGGATTTCCCGTTTTGTTATACCGGCTGGAGTATTTGCTTGTAATTTATAAGTGAAGCAATCTTGCTTGGGCAACCAGTACATACCCAGTGTTTTGATGGTGTGCGCATTGTCCCAACTGAGGGATGTCTGCTTGCATCGATGCTCGAGAGGTATCGTTGCCATCAGCTCCTGGTCATTACTAGCCCATTTTCGTAGCTCCATGCCAGAGGATTTTAAAGCTAGCATAGTTTGCAAACTTTTCCGTATTGCTGCCTCTTGTGAATGATCGCCTGAGAGAATGTCGTCGACATATATCTCATTTTTGAGAACGTTGGATGCCATAGGATATTTTGTCTGTGTGTCTTCAGCTATTTGATGGATGACTCTTATAGCTGTATAAGGTGCAGACGCTGTTCCAAACGTGACGGTAGTTAATCAATGCTGTTTGATGACTCCATCCGCCGCCCGCCATAAAATCCTCTGGTACTGCGTGTCATCAGGGTGGACATTGATACAGCGATACATTCGTTGTATATCGGCAGTGAAAACAAACTGATATTGTCTCCAATTTAAGAGAACGGCTGGCAGATCATTTTGCAGCGTGGGACCTACACATAGTACATCGTTTAACGATCTGCCATTTGAGGTCCGGGCCGATGCGTCAAAAACGATACGTTGTTTTGTGGTAAGGCTTTCTTCTTTGAAAACTGCATGATGTGGTAGCACGCATGATGCAACATGCTGACCGTAGGAATCCGTGGTTATGGTTGAGTTTTCGCTCGTCTCTGCCAACGTGATTTGACCTAGTTGAAAATATTCTTCAATTCCTTTGCAGTATCTTCTCCATTTGTCTGGGTCCCTTTGAAGGCGCCTTTCGAGTTGAAGATATCTGTTCAGGGCGATCTGATGAGATTTTCCGAGCGTCATACTGGGATCAAAGTTCCTCTTGAATGGCAAACGGACTTGATAACTGCCGTCTGGTTGACGTTGATGGGTCTGTTTAAAGAAAGACTCGCACCATTGATCTTCTTTGGAGAGCTTTGGGCGTTCTGGAACTGATTCTACCTCGCAGAATACTTTAAGCAGCTCTTCGGAGTTTATTATGGCATGATTACAACGAATGTGGCGTGTAATATGCGTGTTGCCAACATTGCCTAACAGAACCCATCCGAGTTGAGTATTCTGCGCTATGGGTTCGTTTGGCAAGCCAATCTTAGTTCCAGGTAACAAGAGTTGTGCCATAAGGTCGGCTCCAAAAATTATGTCGATTCGCTTGGATCTATAGTAATAGGGGTCTGCGAGCATGAGACCATGGATATGACTCCAGTTTCCTGCTGGAAAACTTTGACTTGGCATGTGTGATGTCAACGTGTTCAAAACATAAGCATCGTCGACCTTTAACGAGAAATTTGGGTTAGTTGCTGTTTGCACCGAACAACTTACGATGAATTTGCAGCGTCGGCCTGAATCTTGACCGACTCCGGTGATTGAAGTGCGAGTTGTGCTTCGGGAGAGCTGGAGAGACTGTACAGCATGCTCCGAAATGATAGTTGCTTCTGATCCTTGGTCAAGAAGCGCGTTTACCGTGGCCTGGCATCCTGTCTGTGTGTTACTGAGTACAACCCGAGCTGTTGCTAGTAGTACCTTTCGATGAGTCATAGATGAAGTTGTAGTTGACATGCACTGTAGAGTCGGCTTGGCATCTGAACTGGCTGCCGAGCTTTGGCATGATGTCGTGGAGGGTATCAGCGTTGGCTGTGTTACTGGAAAATGTAACATCGTGTGATGACGTTGACCACAATGAAGACAATTCTTATTGCTGGGGCAGCTTGCTTGTGTGTGCGATTTTCCCAGGCAATTTAGACATAATTTTGCCTTGCTGGCCACTTCTTTCCGTTGGTAGCAATCCATTGAAAGAAATTGCGGACATCTTCGAAGGATGTGTAAACTGCCACAATGATAGCAAGCGGACGCGGAAGCACCCGACCTGGTGTGGGCGCTGTGCACACGCACGCGTTTAGTACCTTATGAAGTTTCATTTGACTATTTCATGCCGCTGCACGCGTTACGGCTTTCAATAGCGTCTAACGTAACAAGTCGATCATTGAGGAACTGTTGCAGATCTTTGTATGAAGGAACGTCAATCTTGCTGCCCAGATGATGCTCCCACGCTGTGTGAGTGTCTTTAGGTAGTTTGGTTGTTAGATGAATCTCAATGAGTCAGCCAAAAATCTCCTCCCTGTAGTGGCGCCTTGACGGTATTGCAAGCGGCAATGCAGACGTTGACTGTACTAACCATAGACCGTATGTCAGCAGATTTTTCTTTAGAAAGACTCGGTAAGTTGTAGAGCATGTTCATGTGGCTGGCGAACACAATGCGTGGGTTGTTATACCGTTGTAGAAGTGTGGTCCAAGCGACTTCATAGTTTGCTTCAGTTAAAGCGATTTGGCGAATGTCGTTGTCCAGGCCTACTGGTAATGCTTCCTTTAAAAAATGGAACCTTTGAATCTTATCCAGACGTTCATTATTGTGAATTAAGCGTAAAAATGCATCATGAAAACTTGGCCAGTCCGCGCAGTTGCCAGAGAATTTCGGAACTGGTAATTTTGGCAATGGTATCCGTACTTCCTCTACATGTGTTGTTATTGTAGAGTTAGTTGATTCGTTGTGCGTCACTGTAACTGGATAAATTCGTTTCTTTTCTTCTGCAACAAAACAGTAAACTTCCATGCCCAGGTCTTCGAATTGGCTGATTGTATTTTGTTGCTTATACACACTTTCTTCGTAGTCTGCCATGCATATAAGTGTGTGATGCGCCTTATGAAATTCTTTGTTAAACTCGTCGATTTGATTCAAACGTTTTTCGAAATATATTTCCGTTTTCCGCGCACTCGAGTCCTTTTTCACATTACTGAACAAACGCTTCAAAGACTCAATGCGGTCAGTTTGAACTCGCACCAATTGATCAAACTTCGACATTGTTTATACTGACTTTGCTCCACTGTATGGAATGTGCACAAATGCTCGTATGTTATCTATGTTCTTCTTTGACGTCTTGTTTTTAAGTTGGACGAGATTTCGGCAAATCTAACGGAATCGAAGGGCAACGGGACTTAGCTCTGTCGTGATGAGAGCGAGCGCGATAGCAAACGTAGGCACGTTGATTTATCTGGATGAAGCCGACAACGAAGATAAAAAATTGCCAAACAGCCTTTAGCAATTCCTAATTATGATTCTTATGAGCAAGGATCCCCTCACGGGCCACCAATGAATAGTTGTGATGCCTCACTGCTTTGGCATCATAGTAATGGGGTTCGCAAATAAGAATCATATACACTATTTAACTTCAGTTTATTTTTCATTTAAATTAATTTTTCTTTGCATACACAAAAAAATCACGTCCTATCGCTATGACCGCAAAATTACAAGAGAGCGAAAGAAAGAATACAGCTGAGTTCAATTAGCATCGACACATAGAATGTTAATCCGCTGTTATGACAGCTGTAGCACCGGGTGACTCCGCTCATAATCCGTACAACATGTGTGGATACAATAATTATGTATGTTGGAAATAAAATGATATTTTATAACGAAATATGTATGTATAAAAAGATAAAATTATAGAAACATATATATTACAATAATTATATGAAATTCTTGTTATATTGGTAAAACAAGTATAAATTAAAAATGAAAATATGGATTACGAATGCTATATAAAAATGGCCGTAATCGAATGGATTTTTTACTTATAAATATATATTTAAAATTTTACCCAAAGGCGAAATATTGAATTTTATTCAATATAATAAAAATCATGGAATTATATAAAGTGAAAAATCTATATATCTATTATATTGCTTATTTCGATTCAAAATATATGAATGGAATATGAAGGAATAACATTATTCTGGTTGATCCTGCCAGTAGTTAGATGCTTGTCTCAAAGATTAAGCCATGCATGTATAAGTACACACGAATTAAAAGTGAAACCGCAAAAGGCTCATTATATCAGTTATGGTTCCTTAGATCGTTAACAGTTACTTGGATAACTGTGGTAATTCTAGAGCTAATACATGCAATTAAAACATGAACCTTTATGGGACATGTGCTTTTATTAGGCTAAAACCAAGCGATCGCAAGATCGTTATATTGGTTGAACTCTAGATAACATGCAGATCGTATGGTCTTGTACCGACGACAGATCTTTCAAATGTCTGCCCTATCAACTTTTGATGGTAGTATCTAGGACTACCATGGTTGAGAAACGGCTACCACATCTAAGGAAGGCAGCAGGCGCGTAAATTACCCACTCCCAGCTCGGGGAGGTAGTGACGAAAAATAACAATACAGGACTCATATCCGAGGCCCTGTAATTGGAATGAGTACACTTTAAATCCTTTAACAAGGACCAATTGGAGGGCAAGTCTGGTACCAGCAGCCGCGGTAATTCCAGCTCCAATAGCGTATATTAAAGTTGTTGCGGTTAAAACGTTCGTAGTTGAACTTGTGCTTCATACGGGTAGTACAACTTACAATTGTGGTTAGTACTATACCTTTATGTATGCAAGCGTATTACCGGTGGAGTTCTTATATGTGATTAAATACTTGTATTTTTTCATATGTTCCTCCTATTTAAAAACCTGCACTAGTGCTCTTAAACGAGTGTTATTGTTGGCCGGTACTATTACTTTGAACAAATTAGAGTGCTTAGAGCAGGCTTCAAATGCCTGAATATTCTGTGCATGGGATAATGAAATAAGACCTCTGTTCTGCTTTCATTGGTTTTCAGATTAAGAGGTAATGATTAATAGAAGCAGTTTGGGGGCATTAGTATTACGACGCGAGAGGTGAAATTCTTGGACCGTCGTAAGACTAACTTAAGCGAAAGCATTTGCCAAAGATGTTTTCATTAATCAAGAACGAAAGTTAGAGGTTCGAAGGCGATCAGATACCGCCCTAGTTCTAACCATAAACGATGCCAGCTAGCAATTGGGTGTAGCTACTTTTATGGCTCTCTCAGTCGCTTCCCGGGAAACCAAAGCTTTTGGGCTCCGGGGGAAGTATGGTTGCAAAGCTGAAACTTAAAGGAATTGACGGAAGGGCACCACCAGGAGTGGAGCCTGCGGCTTAATTTGACTCAACACGGGAAAACTTACCAGGTCCGAACATAAGTGTGTAAGACAGATTGATAGCTCTTTCTCGAATCTATGGGTGGTGGTGCATGGCCCTTCTTAGTTCGTGGAGTGATTTGTCTGGTTAATTCCGATAACGAACGAGACTCAAATATATTAAATAGATATCTTCAGGATTATGGTGCTGAAGCTTATGTAGCCTTCATTCATGGTGGCAGTAAAATGTTTATTGTGTTTGAATGTGTTTATGTAAGTGGAGCCGTACCTGTTGGTTTGTCCCATTATAAGGACACTAGCTTCTTAAATGGACAAATTGCGTCTAGCAATAATGAGATTGAGCAATAACAGGTCTGTGATGCCCTTAGATGTCCTGGGCTGCACGCGCGCTACAATGAAAGTATCAACGTGTATTTCCTAGACCGAGAGGTCCGGGTAAACCGCTGAACCACTTTCATGCTTGGGATTGTGAACTGAAACTGTTCACATGAACTTGGAATTCCCAGTAAGTGTGAGTCATTAACTCGCATTGATTACGTCCCTGCCCTTTGTACACACCGCCCGTCGCTACTACCGATTGAATTATTTAGTGAGGTCTCCGGACGTGATCACTGTGACGCCTTGCGTGTTACGGTTGTTTCGCAAAAGTTGACCGAACTTGATTATTTAGAGGAAGTAAAAGTCGTAACAAGGTTTCCGTAGGTGAACCTGCGGAAGGATCATTATTGTATAATATCCTTATCGTTAATAAACATTTGTTATAATACAAATAAATACAATTTACCAAAATAAAAATATTACAAAATGATTCCACGGAATCAAAAGTTAAAGTCAAAATAAAATGAAGATGGCTTTTATTTTATATGTGGGGCTTGGCAACCTCATAAAAAGACTTTAACATTATTAATGTTGTTGTGCGTATTTGTGGCAGTACTTACTACTACAATGGCGTTTCCTATAAAAACAAATTCTCGAAAATGGAAATCGAAGAAACTAAACAAAATTTGAAAGTAGAAGTCGAATTAAAATTAAAATAATTTTGAATGTGGTAATCGAAATAAGTGTGTGTGTATATGGACCATAAAATACACGCGTTGCGAATATGTATTGTTCATCTATGTTATGAGCATACGTTGGCTAATGCAACAACCTAAAATATACAATGTTTGTACCTGTCATCCATCAGGTTAATGTTTTATATAAATTTTGCAGTATGTGTCACCCAAAATAGCAAACCATAACCAGATTATTATGATACATAATGCTTATATGAAACTAAGACATATCGCAACATTTATTTTTAGGTATAAAAATAAATTTATTGAAGGAATTGATATATGCCAGTAAAATGGTGTATTTTTAATTTCTTTCAATAAAAACAATATTGATATTATATAAAAATGAATTATAAAACTCTAAGCGGTGGATCACTCGGCTCATGGGTCGATGAAGAACGCAGCAAACTGTGCGTCATCGTGTGAACTGCAGGACACATGAACATCGACATTTTGAACGCATATCGCAGTCCATGCTGTTGTGTACTTTAAATAATTTTATAGTGCTGCTTGGACTACTCATGGTTGAGGGTTGTAAGACTATGCAAATTAATTTGTTTATAAATTTTTTATAAGCATATGGTATATTATTGGATTAAATAATGATTTTATTCATAATATTAAAAAAGAAATGAAAAACATTATCTCACATTTGAATGTGAAAAACGAAGAGAAATATTTTCTTTTTCAATCAAATAATACTGAGAAATGTCTAGCATAAAAAATTGAAATATTTTTCATCTAGAATTGTCTCTTATTAATGATTCGGAAAAAGAAAAATTTGGTTTTGTTATTATTCTTCGTTGGTTCGTTAAATGGATAAAAAATAACTTTGCTTACAAGAACTATTGGAACTATTTATAACGAATTTAATTGATTGTTTTATCATTTATATATAAAGAATTTATGGCAAAATATAGTTATATATACAACCTCAACTCATATGGGACTACCCCCTGAATTTAAGCATATTAATTAGGGGAGGAAAAGAAACTAACAAGGATTTTCTTAGTAGCGGCGAGCGAAAAGAAAACAGTTCAGCACTAAGTCACTTTGTCTATATGGCAAATGTGAGATGCAGTGTATGGCGCGTCAATATTCTAGTATGAGAAATTAATGATTTAAGTCCTTCTTAAATGAGGCCATTTACCCATAGAGAGTGCCAGGCCCGTATAACGTTAATGATTACTAGATGATGTTTCCAAAGAGTCGCATCACAACTATTCACATGTACAATTTTTGTTTAACCAATATAAATATTAAGTTAAATCATTTGCATTTTGAAGATAAATTTAAAATTTATCTCTTTTCATATATATCTCTGGTAACATATAACATAAAACCAAGCGCATATAATATTTCCACATTTAATATATAATTTTATATTTCTTTCATAAGAATCCATATTTGTATTATACCGTAACGATATAATAATCCAACTATACGGCAGGTAATAAATTAATATTTGCCTGCCTCCAAAAATTAACGATAATATATGGAAACGATTTGTTATTCTATATATAATAGAAACTTGACTTTTGTTTCAACGATAATATCTAAAAAGCGTATATTCCTATTATCCGCGGAGCCAAGTCCCGTGTTCTATAGAACTGAGAAACAAATTTGTACGGATAATAATATACTTTATTGTATGTAACCAATATAAACATAATCCGAAATAAATATTTCGAATAATGCGGGAGGTCGGCAACCACTGCCTACCTATAGTAGTTTTTGAACCCGCTGTCCTCAAAGCGGGTATTTTCAATTCCGTTTGCCACCCAACATACGGGCTATTCTCTTATATATGATATTAAGAGATTATAGGAACTTTTAATTTTTTTTCCATTATTCATATATAATATGATTATTTTTTCCCTTATACATATAATAATTAATCATTTTCATATGTATATTATTTAATATACTCATATTATTGCCAAAATCATATGAATACATAAGTTTTGAACAATATGAGAGGTCGGCAACCACTGCCTACCTATAGTAGTTTTTGAACCCTCTGTCGTAATTCCGGTCGTTTACACTACTATACCCTCTCACTATAATGGCTTTTCTCTATAATACTAAGAGAATGTGGGAATATTTCAGCATTTTTTCCCCTATACATATAATAATTAATCATTTTCATATGTATATTATTTAATTTACTCATATAATTGCCAAAATCATATGATTACATAAGTTTTGAACAATATGAGAGGTCGGCAACCACTGCCTACCTATAGTAGTTTTTGAACCCTCTGTCGTAATTCCGGTCGTTTACACTACTATACCCTCTCACTATAATGGCTTTTCTCTATAATACTAAGAGAATGTGGGAATATTTCAGCATTTTTTCCCCTATACATATAATAATTAATCATTTTCATATGTATATTATTTAATTTACTCATATAATTGCCAAAATCATATAAATACATAAGTTTTGAACAATATGAGAGGTCGGCAACCACTGCCTACCTATAGTAGTTTTTGAACCCTCTGTCGTAATTCCGGTCGTTTACACTACTATACCCTCTCACTATAATGGCTTTTCTCTATAATACTAAGAGAATGTGGGAATATTTCAGCATTTTTTCCCCTATACATATAATAATTAATCATTTTCATATGTATATTATTTAATTTATTCATATAATTGCCAAAATCATATAAATACATAAGTTTTGAACAATATCAGAGGTCAGCAACGGTCTTTCCTCTATAATACTAAGATAATATGGGAATATTTCAGCATTTTTTCCCTTATACATATAATAATTAATCATTTTCATATGTATATTATTTAATTTACTCATATAATTGCCAAAATCATATAAATACATAAGTTTTGAACAATATCAGAGGTCGGCAACGGTCTTTCCTCTATAATACTAAGATAATATGGGAATATTTCAGCATTTTTTCCCTTATACATATAATAATTAATCATTTTCATATGTATATTATTTAATTTACTCGTATAATTGCCAAAATCCTATGAACACATAAGAGAATACAATATGAGAGGTCGGCGCAACCATAATATAGTTGTTGATGACGAGGTGTTTGGCAACTTAACACAATTCTTTAAAAAGTCTTTATATTAATTATATGATAGGGACAATATCATATGCGTCACTAATTTGATGACGAGGTGTTTGGCAACTTGACACAATTCATTAAAGTCTTTATATTAATTATATGATAGGGACAATATCATATGCGTCACTAAATTGATGACGAGGTATTTGGCAACTTGATACAATTCTTTAAAGTTTTTATATCAAAAATTATATGATAGGGACAATATCATATGCGTCACTAAATTGATGACGAGGTGTTTGTTTGGCTACAGGAAAAATCATTTATTTATCGAATCATCAAGCAAAGGATAAGCTTCAGTGGATCGCAGTATGGCAGCTGCTCAACCACTTACAACACCTTGCCTGTTACAAAAGTCGTTTACAATTGATTCTAGGCTTTGTCATTGTATTAAATAATGCTTTTATATGTAACTAGCGCGGCATCAGGTGATCGAAGATCCTCCTAATTTACTATGTTACAAATTACATTGGCATCACATCCATTGTCGTTTATAAAATAAATTATAAACTTTAAATGGTTTAGAAGCCATACAATGCAAATTGCCCCTTATTTATCATTGCAGTCCAGCACGGATACGACCTTAGAGGCGTTCAGGCATAATCCAACGGACTTAGCGTCATACCACTGTTCGCTCGAACAAGTATTGTGCCATTGGTCCGTACCTGTGGTTCCTCTCGTACTACGCAGGAATGCTGTCGCAACAACGTTTTGTCATTAGTAGGGTAAAACTAAACTGTCTCACGACGGTCTAAACCCAGCTCACGTTCCCTTGCATGGGTGAACAATCCAACGCTTGGTGAATTTTGCTTCACAATGATAGGAAGAGCCGACATCGAAGGATCAAAAAGCGACGTCGCTATGAACGCTTGGCCGCCACAAGCCAGTTATCCCTATTGTAACTTTTCTGACACCTCTTGTTAAAAACTCTTTAAACCAAAAGGATCGATAGGCCGAGCTTTTGCTGTCCCTGTGTGTACTGAACACCGAGATCAAGTCAGCATTTGCCCTTTTGCTCTATGTGTGGTTTCTGTCCGCACTGAGCTGGCCTTGGGACACCTCCGTTATTATTTGAGAGATGTACCGCCCCAGTCAAACTCCCTACCTGGCAATGTCCTTGAATTGGATCATACTTGAGTAATTGGAGTTATACCAAATTTTCAAATCAAAAATACATAAATGCATCGTTTTATTAAAGAATTTTTTTGCGATTATATAACAAACTCGTGATACTTTGATCAAGAAGCTTGCATCAAAACCCAATACCATAAGATATAATAAATATATCCGTATAATGGCTAGGAAATGATACACGTTCCATTTAATCAAGTAAGTAAGGAAACAATAAGAGTAGTGGTATTTCATTGACGATACCAAACCGAGGTCTAATATCTCCCACTTATTCTACACCTCTTATGTCTCCTTACACTGCCAGATTAGAGTCAAGCTCAAAAGGGTCTTCTTTCCCCGCTAATTATTCCAAGCCCGTTCCCTTGGCTGTGGTTTCGCTAGATAGTAGATAGGGACACGACGACGACTTTTCAGATCTCTCCGAACTTGTTTTACGTGGCGTGTTCCACACTGAAGGGATTACAACCACGACACCTTGAACACCCACAAGTGGTGCATGTATCAACATGGTGTATGTGTCTGGATACGCCAGACAAGCGTCCCGGACTAGAAGCTATAGCTATGTACATAGCGACCACCCCGGTAGCAATTCGAGTACTTGCTTGCCGGGCAAGCACTCCCCCTTGCTGAGGAGCGAGATCTACCTAAAATCTCTACTGATCTCTGGGTCACAGCACCCGAGTTTTGCGCAACCAGCACCGTAACTCAAACGTCGAACACGAAGGCTCTACCCGCGATATGGGTACCAACCACAGCCACCACGATACTCCCACCAGGGGGCCTACCTCAATGTGCAGTCTTGGATAGCTGCACAACCCGTGGTACCGAAAGAGAGGCTCGGTGGGCCTCCTCTTTTTGCTCCGACAAGCAGGGTTAGAGGGACCTATGGTGGAAGTATTCTCGCCCGCTAACCACACGGCGAAGTTGTTGGGCTAAACACCCCTCCTCCTACGGAACACTTCGTCCGCAAACACTGCCAGCCGTTGAGTCCTCTGTTGATCTTCCAGGATTCTTGCAAAAATGCGTTAAACGACCCTTGACCTGTCAGCAGGTAAGACGTCCTCATCGAGAATCCAAATCTTGGATCCCGATAGGCGAGAGTGACATATGGGATGAATTTATGCGTCACCCGTCCTGGTTCGCTGTCATCATCCCATCTGTTCTGCCAACTCTGCAGTAAGCACTCTTCTAGTCTTCCTCTGCTTCCAGCTTAGACACGTAGTGTCCTCGTCGTATAGCCAGTCGCTCTCCTCCAGCGGGTATCCACGCTTCAGCTTGTATTGGACCGCTAAAAACTTAACAGCCAAGTCAAGCGGGGGAGCTCCACCAAGTACCTGCAGTGCCACTGTGGACGCTGTTCGGCATACCGAAAGGCATCCAAGCAGGATTAGCCTCTGGCAGGAGGCTAGTCGTCTCCGGGCGGCTACTTGTTCGGCGGTGTCATACCATACCGGGGCACCAAACAGCACACAAGGTGCCATGAGTCCGTCATATATGGTCCGCCTGGCTCGAGGACTGAAGCCCCAGTCGGCTCGAAGCACACGCGCCAATGCTCCAACGACTCCGGTCATCCGCTGGCGAAGCGAAGCTATGTGCGTGAGGAATTTCATTCCTTCACTGACCGTGATGCCAAGGTACCGACAGCTACGCACATACGGAAGGTTCGCTCCAGCAAACCTCACCGTAGGCGCACGTCTCAAGGCACCTTTCAGCAGCATTATTACCGTCTTGCTGGTCGAGACGGCAACGCCAACTTCCGCTCCCCACTCTTCTACGATGGACATCAGCTGTGCTCCTTTTTCCTCTAGCATAGCTCGGGAATTTCCCTCGACGAGAAGCAGCAAGTCATCCGCGTATGCACTCAGCTGGCAATACGGCTGGAGACGCTGAAGCAGTACATCCATCAGTATGTCCCAGATAAATGGGCCACTGATTGACCCCTGCGGGCAGCCTCTAGTTACCGGTACTTCCACAGTACCGGAACTGCTTCGGATCACTGCTCTTCGGCCGGAGAAAAAGCTCTGCCACAAGCCCATCTCCCGGCATCCCAAGTCGGCTAGTCGTCGGAGTGCAGCACTCCATTCGACGTTGTCGAATGCTCCTTTGAAGACCACGAATGTGCCGAGCACGTATTGCGCCGGGATGGCACAAACACTGCTCTTCACGTGTCTCCAAGCATCCTCCACACATCGTCCTCGGCGAAATCCAAACTGCCATCTGCAGCCTTCCGGAAGAACTTCTCTCACACGATTCACCATGATGGCCTCGAGCACCTTACCAAAGACTGGCAGCAAGCATATTCCTCTATATGAGGAGGGCTCACACTTGTCCTTATCTGGCCCTTTGAGCAGCGAGACAACTCGTGGGCACTTCCACTCGGCGGGAAAGTATCCTAACCGGATGCATCGGGAAAACAACGATACTAGGTGCTCGGGTATGGCGCGCCAGACTGCCTTGCAGATAGTGCCATTGATGCCGTCCAAGCCGGGAGAGCGCCTGCTCTTCAACCGGGCAACACATGCATCAACCTCGAATTCTTCGAGGGCCGGTGGGACTTCCTCCGCGATGGCAGTCGGTGCTTCGGACTCCGCAACTGGGAAGAAATTGCGGAGGAGCACTCGTGCACAGTCACCCCAATCAGTGATGAGCTCGCCATTCACGCGGAGGCACCCAATCTCCGTGCACTTTCTGCGGCCTCGGCAAATCTTGTAGACGCGCCCCCATGGGTCGTCGGCATGATCTCCCACGAAGCGTTTCCAGTCATCCATTTTTGACCTCCCAATGAGCTTCTTGTAGTTGGCTGAGGCCCGCCTCAGCTCGACCACTACACGCTCTATAGCGGCACCGTCATCACGACGCCTTCCATCTTGGAGTAGGCGACGAAGTCTCCGGACTTCGCGCATTGCAGCGCTGAGGTCGGCAGTCCACCAACGTGCTCTCCTGTTGGGCGATCGAATCGACTTTCTTCCCAGCGCAATATCGCATACATTATGTACTATACTGCGCAGGGTCGAAACTTGCTGGTCCAACGGCGACTCTGAGAAGTTCTCCGGAAGTTCGGCTGCTCTACTCACCATTTCCTCCTTCGGCTTCTCGGCCGCATTTCGTGCCACATTTAGCCCAACTTCAGCGAACCTCTTTGATGCTACCACCTTCTGCAGCTCTCCAACTGAAGGAGTACGAATGATCGCACCACCACCTCGGCGGAGCTCACGTACCTCATGTACTCTGACTCCGAGGGAGGGTGCAACCATCGTTCGCACCTTTTCCGCTATAGCTTTCCCCGATAGCGCAGGGTCGTCGCACTTCACCACCGCTGACCACGTCTCGCGAACCTTGGTGGTCCGCGGGGCAGCGATGGGTGCAACCTGTGACATCTGGGGAGCATTGGCGGCCGTAATCTTCAACGGATTCGACGACGGCGGCGGCGGTGGCGGCATAGCGAGCCGCATCTCCAGTTCTCCACACCGGAGCATTAACGCCAACACCAGCTCATCGTAGCGGCTGATAGCATACGAGAGCTCTTCCGTGTCCACTTCTCCTAGGCTGCGGAAGCTGGTTCTCACCATGCGCTGGGTGGCCGACAGCTCTGCCATCATAGCTGCTTGCCTTGGTGCTTGGTGGCAACAATTTTAGCAGCAGTGGAAACGGCGAAGGCAGCAGTGTGGTCGGCAACAGGGGCAGCAGTAGGATCAGCAGCGGTGGCAGCAGCGTGGGGGGGGGGGGGGGGGCAGCATCGATGGCAGCGTTTGCCGTAGCCGCCCGGGCGTCCTCCAGCGACGAAAACGCCTCCTCCAGTACACCAACGGGTTCTGGCACTCCATTCGATGCCAGGGCAACCAATTTCGCCTGCGTCGGCGCCGAGCTCTTAGAGGCCAGATGGCTTCTGCGCCTGCCTCGTCTGGACTTCCTCGAGGCACTACTTCCGCTCAAGGCACTCGCGCTGCTGTCGCTCTCCATCGGCATAACTCCGATGGTGGCTCCTCCTACCGTCGACGCCAGCAACCGTATGCTCGTTTGCTCAGTGACAAAAGGTGGATGCTCCAGAGCTCCACCTATCGGTAGAGTCTGGTAGCACTAAAACTGTCCCTAGACACAAACCCTAGTAGTGACTGCCACCAATAAGCTTTTTGACAGCTGCTCAAAAAGCTTACTCGAAAAACTTACTCGTAAGCTCGCCTCGCAGCACGTGCGGAGTGGAAAATTTCCAATAGTTTATTGTTAATAATTTCCAAACCGCTTGTTTTTAACACTCGACAATTTTCGCTCGACTTACGCGGAGCACTAAATCACCGATTTAATTACTTTCCAAACAAGGAAAACTTAGTTATTCGCAATCTGTACACGAGCGCAACGAAAACACGTCCGTCGTTAATCCATTCATGCGCGGCATCAGGTGATCGAAGATCCTCCTAATGTACTATGTTACAAATAACATTGACATCACATCCATTGTCGTTTATAAATAAAATATAAACTTTAAATGGTTTAGAAGCCATACAACGCAAATTGCCCCTTATTTATCATTGCAGTCCAGCACGGATACGACCTTAGAGGCGTTCAGGCATAATCCAACGGACGTAGCGTCATA
The DNA here is from genome assembly GCF_004382145.1 of Drosophila mauritiana. Classification (NCBI taxonomy): domain Eukaryota; kingdom Metazoa; phylum Arthropoda; class Insecta; order Diptera; family Drosophilidae; genus Drosophila; species Drosophila mauritiana. Next base: position 23,044,877 of record NC_046672.1, on the reverse strand, counting down.
CCACTTTTCGCTCAAACAAGTATTGTGCCATTGGTCCGTACCTGCGGTTCCTCTCGTACTACGCAGGAATGCTGTCGCAACAACGATTTGTCATTAGTAGGGTAAAACTAACCTGTCTCACGACGGTCTAAACCCAGCTCACGTTCCCTTGCATGGGTGAACAATCCAACGCTTGGTAAATTTTGCTTCACAATGATAGGAAGAGACGACATCGAAGGATCAAAAAGCGACGTCGCTATGAACGCTTGGCCGCCACAAGCCAGTTATCCCTATGGTAACTTTTCTGACACCTCTTGTTAAAAACTCTTTAAACCAAAAGGATCGATAGGCCGAGCTTTTGCTGTCCCTGTGTGTACTGAACACCGAGATCAAGTCATCATTTGCCCTTTTGCTCTATGTGTGGTTTCTGTCCGCACTGAGCTGGCCTTGGGACACCTCCGTTATTATTTGAGAGATGTACCGCCCCAGTCAAACTCCCTACCTGTCAATGTCCTTGAATTGGATCATACCTGAGTAATTGGAGTTATACCAAATTTTCAAATCAAAAATACATAAATGCATCGTTTTATTAAAGAATTTGTTTGCGATTATATAACAAACTCGTGATACTTTGATCAAGAAGCTTGCATCAAAACCCAATACCATAAGATATAATAAATATATCCGTATAATGGCTAGGAAATGATACACGTTCCATTTAATCAAGTAAGTAAGGAAACAATAAGAGTAGTGGTATTTCATTGACGATACCAAACCGAGGTCTAATATCTCCCACTTATTCTACACCTCTTATGTCTCCTTACACTGCCAGATAGAGTCAAGCTCAAAAGGGTCTTCTTTCCCCGCTAATTATTCCAAGCCCGTTCCCTTGGCTGTGGTTTCGCTAGATAGTAGATAGGGACAACGACGACTTTTCAGATCTCTCCGAACTTGTTTTACGTGGCGTGTTCCACACTGAAGGGATTACAACCACGACACCCTGAACACCCACAAGTGGTGCATGTATCAACATGGTGTATGTGTCTGGATACGCCAGACAAGCGTCCCGGACTAGAAGCTATAGATAGGGACAGTAGGAATCTCGTTAATCCATTCATGCGCGTCACTAATTAGATGACGAGGCATTTGGCTATTTTTTTTTTTTTGATCGCGGAGGTATGGAAATCTATCGAAAGATACTAGGGCTGCCAACACTGCGTGTGGTCAGTTTTCCTAGCATGCACGATTCATTGCTCTATCTGAACCGAAGTTCCGCAACGCCTACGTACTAAAACCATCCTCATAGCCATTTGTATATAACCATTATTTTGCGATGTTTATGCCTTTATTGATGTTATGCCAAGACAGCAAGCAAATGATTTGAACCAAACGTTTTAGCTAAGTCCAATCACGGGAAAACCCGCTCAGGTACATGAACTGTTTAAAACAACCGAGACTGCCTCTCATAACCTGGACGCTAATGATATGACTATCATATTTGCTGAGGAGACCCTTGCTATCAATCTTTTAACGGATTGACCACTCCAGATCCCCCTCCAGTTCAGGGTGGCAGAATGGAATTCAATGTCACCTGCGGCTTCGAATCTGCGACGCAATTCAGTTCGTATGTCCGGTCTGTCGTATCTATTGATTTTGCGCTGGTGTGCATCATCCATAGAGTGTCCGTCTGTCACAATTTGTATGTCGATCACATCAATGTGATCTTGTCGTAGTGCCACCAGGTCCGGTTTATTAAGGCCGGATTCGCACTGCAGACTTGGTTCAACAATGACCACGCAGCCTCTCTCCTCAAGTCCCCGCTTGATTCGATTTACTACGCAGTTGTGTCTAGCTACGCGCCTCCCATGCGATCGGTAACATTTTTGCATTATGTGGTTTGTTGTTTCGGGAGCGTCACATCCTGCACGACACTGTCGTTCCAATTCGTGCCTTCCCCTTGTAGTACGAGACTTCGTGGGTAGGGCATTTATCCGCAGACGAATACCGTCTATATATTCCTTTCCTGTTAGTAAACGCGTGGGTTGATTAACCCACCCGTGTTGCGGTCCCCAATGGCCCTATTCACGGAGTCCGCTACCATCAACTGAGAGGTACAATTTGTTCGCCCAATATTTTTCTATTGCCGGACGCGATAACAATTCATTTTGTTCTGCCAATAATCTATCTCGGGCCCGTTGTTTTTCGGCTTCGAGGAAAGAGCTGGCTACCTCGTTTTGCGTGAGGTGAGGCCATTTAATGTTACTCAATCGTCTTAGCCTTAACATTGGAGCTACCCATCTTAGTGATGGAATTCCGAGACCTCCACTTTTTGGGGGTGCATGAATGAATGCTATCGGCACATCCAGCGGAAGATTTAGCCATCTTCGCACATAATATCTTATTAGTTTGTCAGTTTTTCGTAGGACGCCTATCGTCACACTCCCAAGGGCTAACTTGTGATAGAGCTGTGGGATAAGGACAGTCCTAAGGGCGAACATCCTCTGTTGTGGTTTGAGGGGGCCTTTGTCAATCTTTGTAGCTTTGGACCAATGTCCTCGGCCGGATTGCATCGAACCCTCCCGGTTGCAGTGAAGTTGATGCCTAAGTACTTCCACTCGTCCGTTCGCTTCAGTGATGGAATCTCCCTTGAGCCTACGTAGAAGCTCTGTGCCTCTAGCACGGTACACTTCTGTTTCGGCTGGCCCTTAATGCCAACGGTAAAACATTTGTCGGCATTAAGTTTGAGGCCGACGAGAGATAGAAAATCCAGCGTTTTGTCCAACAATACTTGAAGTCCCATTCGAGTTTCAGCAAATAGTACCAAATCATCTGCAAACGCGGCCGCGTTAGTAATGGCATTTCCGACTTTGGTACCAATTTCGCTGGGTAGGTTTCTAAGTAACCTGTCCATTACCAAGTTAAATAGAATAGGAGACAAAGGGTCACCCTGCTTCACTCCTCTGGCAGGGACGAATTCCTCTGAACTCCAACCGTCCCCATTGAGACTGGTACCGCCACCCTCGTACGTATTCTGTACGTAGTCAACGAAGCCCTTTGGCGCACCATAAGCACGTAAGGTGTCATATATAGATGCATGCGATAAAGAATCGAATGCCTTGCTTACATCTAAATTTGCTATGTAGCAAGATCTAAAGTGCTTATGGCTATGCCTCAAGACTAAGTCAACTATCGTCGCATTATCGGCACATCCGTCGGTAGGTAAGAAGCCACGCTGGCGCGGGTCCCAATTGATTGATGAGTTCAACCGGGTTGCCAATATTGCATTTAGCTGTCTTACCAGGACTGAAGGCACCGATATTGGACGAAAGTCTTGCGGTCGCTTCGCCGTCACCGTCTTCGGGATGAAGACCAGTCGGATAGAGTGTGGTAGATTACCGCACCATAGAAATAGGTTCATTATTCGCAACATAATACCTGACGGCACCTCCCTGGCAGATTTTGGAGTTATCCCGTCAGGCCCCGGAGATGAAGATAATGAGATTCTTGACGCCCGAAGGTCATGCTCCGTAATAGCAGACCAAATCCTCTCAAGCGAGTGATCCATTTGTATCACTTCTCCACTGCAAGAGCTTGGGCTAGGCTGAGTCATTACTTCTCTCCAGTAGGGAACCATTACTTCTTGGCTTGGCATTACCGACTCATCAGTTCCATTTAGCAAGGACTTGATGCATCTTCCTTTATGCTTATCCCAGTTACGCTGGACGACAGCATACTGCTGCCTTCTGCTTTCTCTCCTATTCCGAGGTCTCCGAGGAGGCCTCGTCAGCGTGTCTCGTACCATACACCCTGTGCCGGAAAAATTCCCAAGAGATATAGCGATAAGCATTGGAGAGTGATTTCCTTTCCCTCGAGCTCTGCCCTGTCAATGATCGTTTGTAGCTCTTGGGCTCTCCATTTGGAATGGCATTCTACGGGGCTATACCCACGCAGTTTCCGCAAAATTTCCCTGTTCTACTGTTCGAAGGGAGTGATTGGAGTTGTTTCTGATGTTGTTACTTGGTGGTTTTGCTCACTTCTACTAGGGCGGCGCCTTATGGTTAGATTTGCAACTTCCGGGACGAGAGCAGATTGCCCTCTTATCTGCTCTATTTTCTCCTTATAATCGCCCCTCTGTCTTAGCTTTTTGATGGCTTCGACGCTGCGGTTTGCAAAATATACCGCTAGTTGCTTGTTCATGTGTTTATGTCCATTTGCTGTGAGCTCAACCTCCTTTCTCGCCATCATCCACTTCTCTTCCTCACTCCACCTTGCCTTTATATCGACACGTCGACGTTCTTCATCAAGTTCGTCTGGGTGCCGAGATCGCATGTGAACACCGAGTCCTCTCTTGCTGTTAAAGGACCGTCCACATACTGTGCAGGGAACCCTAGATAGAGTAGCCGCTGCGTTTGGTTCATATTGGTCCTCCGGGAAGATATCCACGGGGGGTCGGGTCGTCATCAGATTGTGTAAAGTTATCCGAGGCTCGTTATTTGTGTTTGTAGTACCAATATGAATAAATTTCCTCTGGGGAACCAACCCATCGGAAAAGTTTTGCCGCTCAAATTAGCTGCTAAACAAGTTTAGCATTACCGGGGACCACCACGAGGAGGTTTTGAGTCGACTTGAGTAAATGAGAGACTTGTGAGTTACAGAGTACCATTCCCTTTCCGCACATCATATGATATGACTTACGAATTACAGAAAAATACTCCCCCTCTGCTCGCAAATACCCCTGATCCCCATAGTTATAGTTATAGTCATAGTTACTCCCGCCGTTGACCCGCGCTTACTTGAATTTCTTCACTTTGACATTCAGAGCACTGGGCAGAAATCACATTGTGTCAACACCCGCTAGGGCCATCACAATGCTTTGTTTTAATTAGACAGTCGGATTCCCCAAGTCCGTGCCAGTTCTGAATTGATTGTTAATTGATAATCGTTATAATTGATAAGAACTAATTGGTTTAACCCAAATAGTATTCTTAAAAATTTTAGCAAGAAAGTTCCACAATTGGCTACGTAACTAAACTATCCGGGGAACAAGTAACTAACATAAATGCTAGAAACTCTATTTACCCAGAACGAGCACATAAACCATGTTATTGTTTCCCAATCAAGCCCGACTATCTCAATCTTCAGAGCCAATCCTTATCCCGAAGTTACGGATCTAATTTGCCGACTTCCCTTACCTACATTATTCTATCGACTAGAGACTCTTCACCTTGGAGACCAGCTGCGGATATTGGTACGGCCTGTTGAGAAGTTTGCGTGTCCCCACCATAAATTTTCAAGGTCCGAGGAGAAAATATCGACACAACAGTATATGTCATGCTCTTCTAGCCCATCACCATATCTCTCTGCGAAAGACTTCCATGGTAGTACGGCTATAAAACAGAAAAGAAAACTCTTCCGATATCTCTCGACGGCTTCTTTATGGTCGTTCCTGTTGCCAGGATGAGCACGAGGCCCATATTTAATAACAAACGGATACTCAACAGGTTACGGAATTGGAACCGTATTCCCTTTCGTTCAAAATTATTCAAGTGTATTATATTCGCTTTGTTTATATGGTTAGGCATTTTTGTTTTACTTGAAAATTTTCGGCTTTCGCCTTGAACTTAGGACCGACTAACTCGTGATCAACCACTGTTCACACGAAACCCTTCTTCACTTCAGTCCTCCAAGGTCTCATTCGATTATTTGCTACTACCACCAAGATCTGTACCAATGGCAGCTCCATGCAGGCTTACGCCAAACACTTCTACGCATACCATTGTACCTTCCTACTCACTAAAGTTTCAAAATTTATATCACAAGTAATATAAATCATCTACTTTAGCGGTAATGTATAGGTATACAACTTAAGCGCCATCCATTTTAAGGGCTAGTTGCTTCGGCAGGTGAGTTGTTACACACTCCTTAGCGGATTTCGACTTCCATGATCACCGTCCTGCTGTTTTAAGCAACCAACGCCTTTCTTGGTATCTGCTTGAGTTGTTAATTTGGGCACCGTAACATTACGTTTGGTTCATCCCACAGCGCCATTTCTGCTTACCAAAAGTGGCCCACTGGGCACATTATATCATAACCTTGAACTTCATATCAAGAAAGTTAAGGTTCTTACCCATTTAAAGTTTGAGAATAGGTTAAGATCGTTTCGACCCTAAGGCCTCTAATCATTCGCTTTACCAGATAAGATTATTTTATATAATATTAAAATGCACCAGCTATCCTGAGGGAAACTTCGGAAGGAACCAGCTACTAGATGGTTCGATTGGTCTTTCGCCCCTATACTCAATTCTGACAATCGATTTGCACGTCAGAACTGTTTCGGTCTTCCATCAGGGTTTCCCCTGACTTCAACCTGATCAAGTATAGTTCACCATCTTTCGGGTCACAGCATATATGCTCAAGGTACGTTCCAGTTAAAGGCATAAATAATATAAATATACATTATACATTACTATATAGAACGCCCCGGGATTGTTTTAATTAGCTATAAATAGCTAAAAAACTAATCCCATTATTAGTCAAGTTAATTATGCTATTAGGTTTACATCCCAATAACTTGCACATATGTTAGACTCCTTGGTCCGTGTTTCAAGACGGGTCCCGAAGGTATCCTGAATCTTTCGCATTGTTAATCATACAAGAGCATATAATAAACACAAAAATCAATGATAATTATGCCATTATATAATTCCGAAAAATTAACGCTCTGTAATAATATAAATCTATCAGCACTTTATCAAATTAATAACATTTATTCTGTGTTAAAATGCAAGCAATTTAATTGGAATAAACTATAAGTTATATTTTATGATAAATTTGGGATATGCTAATAGATTACAATGTCCTTATATGGAAAAAATGCACATTATTCTTAATAATATTATTTAAATATTACAATTTTAATGATGAATTTTCCATAACGGATATTCAGGTTCATCGGGCTTAACCTCTAAGCAGTTTCACGTACTGTTTAACTCTCTATTCAGAGTTCTTTTCAACTTTCCCTCACGGTACTTGTTTACTATCGGTCTCATGGTTATATTTAGTTTTAGATGGAGTTTACCACCCACTTAGTGCTGCACTATCAAGCAACACGACTCTTTGGAAACATCATCTAGTAATCATTAACGTTATACGGGCCTGGCACCCTCTATGGGTAAATGGCCTCATTTAAGAAGGACTTAAATCATTAATTTCTCATACTAGAATATTGACGCTCCATACACTGCATCTCACATTTGCCATATAGACAAAGTGACTTAGTGCTGAACTGTTTTCTTTTCGCTCGCCGCTACTAAGAAAATCCTTGTTAGTTTCTTTTCCTCCCCTAATTAATATGCTTAAATTCAGGGGGTAGTCCCATATGAGTTGAGGTTGTATATATAACTATATTTTGCCATAAATTCTTTATATATAAATGATAAAACAATCAATTAAATTCGTTATAAATAGTTCCAATAGTTCTTGTAAGCAAAGTTATTTTTTATCCATTTAACGAACCAACGAAGAATAATAACAAAACCAAGATTTTTCTTTTTCCGAATCATTAATAAGAGACAATTATAGATTGATTGATTGTATAGATTGTTTTTCACATTCAAATGTGAGATAATGTTTTTCATTTCTTTTTTAATATTATGAATAAAATCATTATTTAATCCAATAATATACCATATGCTTATAAAAAATTTATAAACAAATTAATTTGCATAGTCTTACAACCCTCAACCATGTGTAGTCCAAGCAGCACTATAAAATTAATTAAAGTACATAACAGCATGGACTGCGATATGCGTTCAAAATGTCGATGTTCATGTGTCCTGCAGTTCACACGATGACGCACAGTTTGCTGCGTTCTTCATCGACCCATGAGCCGAGTGATCCACCGCTTAGAGTTTTATTATTCATTTTTATATAATATCAATATTGTTTTTATTGAAAGAAATTAAAAATACACCATTTTACTGGCATATATCAATTCCTTCAATAAATTTATTTTTATACCTAAAAATAAATGTTGCGATATGTCTTAGTTTCATATAAGCATTATGTATCATAATAATCTGGTTATGGTTTGCTATTTTGGGTGACACATACTGCAAAATTTGTATAAAACATTAACCTGATGGATGACAGGTACAAACATTGTATATTTTAGGTTGTTGCATTAGCCAACGTATGCTCATAACATAGATGAACAATACATATTCGCAACGCGTGTATATGATATTATGGTCCATATACACACACACTTATTTCGATTACCACATTCAAAATTATTTTAATTTTAATTCGACTTCTACTTTCAAATTTTGTTTAGTTTCTTCGATTTCCATTTTCGAGAATTTGTTTTTTTAGGAAACGCCATTGTTGTAGTAAGTACTGCCACAAATAGGCACAACAACATTAATAATGTTAAAGTCTTTTTATGAGGTTGCCAAGCCCCACATATAAAATAAAAGCCATCTTCATTTTATTTTGACTTTAACTTTTGATTCCGTGGAATCATTTTGTAATATTTTTATTTTGGTAAATTGTATTTATTTGTATTATAACAAATGTTTATTAACGATAAGGATATTATACAATAATGATCCTTCCGCAGGTTCACCTACGGAAACCTTGTTACGACTTTTACTTCCTCTAAATAATCAAGTTCGGTCAACTTTTGCGAAACAGCCGTAATACGCAAGGCGTCACAGTGATCACGTCCGGAGACCTCACTAAATAATTCAATCGGTAGTAGCGACGGGCGGTGTGTACAAAGGGCAGGGACGTAATCAATGCGAGTTAATGACTCACACTTACTGGGAATTCCAAGTTCATGTGAACAGTTTCAGTTCACAATCCCAAGCATGAAAGTGGTTCAGCGGTTTACCCGGACCTCTCGGTCTAGGAAATACACGTTGATACTTTCATTGTAGCGCGCGTGCAGCCCAGGACATCTAAGGGCATCACAGACCTGTTATTGCTCAATCTCATTATTGCTAGACGCAATTTGTCCATTTAAGAAGCTAGTGTCCTTATAATGGGACAAACCAACAAACACAATAAACATTTTACTGCCACCATGAATGAAGGCTACATAAGCTTCAGCACCATAATCCTGAAGATATCTATTTAATATATTTGAGTCTCGTTCGTTATCGGAATTAACCAGACAAATCACTCCACGAACTAAGAACGGCCATGCACCACCACCACTAGATTCGAGAAAGAGCTATCAATCTGTCTTACACACTTATGTTCGGACCTGGTAAGTTTTCCCGTGTTGAGTCAAATTAAGCCGCAGGCTCCACTCCTGGTGGTGCCCTTCCGTCAATTCCTTTAAGTTTCAGCTTTGCAACCATACTTCCCCCGGAGCCCAAAAGCTTTGGTTTCCCGGGAAGCGACTGAGAGAGCCATAAAAGTAGCTACACCCAATTGCTAGCTGGCATCGTTTATGGTTAGAACTAGGGCGGTATCTGATCGCCTTCGAACCTCTAACTTTCGTTCTTGATTAATGAAAACATCTTTGGCAAATGCTTTCGCTTAAGTTAGTCTTATGACGGTCCAAGAATTTCACCTCTCGCGTCGTAATACTAATGCCCCCAAACTGCTTCTATTTCTATTAATCATTACCTCTTGATCTGAAAACCAATGAAAGCAGAACAGAGGTCTTATTTCATTATCCCATGCACAGAATATTCGGGCATTTGAAGCCTGCTTTAAGCACTCTAATTTGTTCAAAGTAATAGTACCGGCCCACAATAACACTCGTTTAAGAGCACTAGTGCAGGTTTTTAAATAGGAGGAACATATGAAAAAATACAAGTATTTAATCACATATAAGAACTCCACCGGTAATACGCTTACATACATAAAGGTATAGTACTAACCACAATTGTAAGTTGTACTACCCGTATGAAGCACAAGTTCAACTACGAACGTTTTAACCGCAACAACTTTAATATACGCTATTGGAGCTGGAATTACCGCGGCTGCTGGCACCAGACTTGCCCTCCAATTGGTCCTTGTTAAAGGATTTAAAGTGTACTCATTCCAATTACAGGGCCTCGGATATGAGTCCTGTATTGTTATTTTTCGTCACTACCTCCCCGAGCTGGGAGTGGGTAATTTACGCGCCTGCTGCCTTCCTTAGATGTGGTAGCCGTTTCTCAGGCTCCCTCTCCGGAATCGAACCCTGATTCCCCGTTACCCGTTGCAACCATGGTAGTCCTAGATACTACCATCAAAAGTTGATAGGGCAGACATTTGAAAGATCTGTCGTCGGTACAAGACCATACGATCTGCATGTTATCTAGAGTTAAACCAATATAACGATCTTGCGATCGCTTGGTTTTAGCCTAATAAAAGCAAATGTCCCATAAGGTTCATGTTTTAATTGCATGACTTAGCTCTAGAATTACCACAGTTATCCAAGTAACTGTTAACGATCTAAGGAACCATAACTGATATAATGAGCCTTTTGCGGTTTCACTTTTAATTCGTGTGTACTTAGACATGCATGGCTTAATCTTTGAGACAAGCATATAACTACTGGCAGGATCAACCAGAATAATGTTTTTCCTTCATATTCCATTCATATATTTTGAATCGAAATAAGCAATATAATAGATATATAGATATATAGATTTTTCACTTTATATAATTCCATGATTTTTATTATATTGAATAAAATTCAATATTTCGCCTTTGGGTAAAATTTTAAATATATATTTATAAGTAAAAAATCCATTCGATTACGGTTATTTTTATATAGCATTCGTAATCCATATTTTCATTTTTAATTTATACTTGTTTTACCAATATAACAAGAATTTCATATAATTATTGTAATATATATGTTTCTATAATTTTATCTTTTTATACATACATATTTCGTTATAAAATATCATGTTATTTCCAACATACATAATTATTGTATCCACACATGAACAATTTTTGTTTAACCAATATAAATATTAAGTTAAATCATTTGCATTTTGAAGATAAATTTAAAATTTATCTCTTTTCATATATCTCTCTGGTAATATATAAAATAAAACCAAGCGCATATGATAATATTTCCACATTTAAAATATAATTTTATATTTCTTTCATAAGAATCCATATTTGTATTATACCGTAACGATATAATAATCCAACTATACGGCAGGTAATAAATTAATATTTGCCTGCCTCCAAAAATTAAAGATAATATATGGAAACGATTTGTTATTCTATATATAATAGAAACTTGACTTTTGTTTCAACGATATTATCTAAAAAGCGTATATATTCCTATTATCCGCGGAGCCAAGTCCCGTGTTCTATAGAACTGAGAAACAAATTTGTACACTATAATGGCTTTTCTCTATAATACTAAGGAATGTGGGATATTTTCAGCATTTTTTCCCTTATACATATAATAATTAATCATTTTCATATGTATATTATTTAATTTACTCATATTATTGCCAAAATCATATGAATATGTCGGAGCACAATTATTATTCTCCATTTCGCGCAGCGAGTTTCGAACGCACCGAAGTTCTACACACAATTAATTCGTGTCACTCACTTCTTCTCCGTGCTAACCTTCGAACCACACTCGGCGACAGCGACCACACGCTGCCGCCGCGCTGTAACAGGAGATGCCAAAGCTACAAAAATACAGCCGACCAATAGCAACGCAGTATGCAATATTGTAATATGATGAAATACCAATGATTTCCCGAAATGATGAAATTACTGTACTTCTGGAATATTCTAACACATAATACAATATGCTGACATACCAATGATTTCCCCGAGCTGATGGAATTATTATTCTTGTGAAATATTCTAGCACATCCACCAGCTTACAAAAGTATGCGCCGACACGGCCATCCTGACCTTTACACGTCCTCGTGAAATATTACCAACATGATTCGTTCTCTACAATTTTATTGCAAAACTATTTTTACATCATTTTAAAATAAATATTAGCCAATTGACAAATCAAATATCCAAATTTAAATTTCCGATAAAAATTTCTTTTCTTTAACATAATTCATTTTCTTCTTATTCATATGTAATGCGCAACACGCCATGATCAAGACATTTGCCTTGCACTTGTGCTTACATTATACTTAAAAATTTCATTATTAGCCCTTCAGGCATCCATACTGTCTCTTTCAACAGCTTCAATAATTTCACTACTGTCTCTTTCAACAGCTTCAACAATTTCGCTACTGTCTCTTTCAACAGCTTCAACAAATTCGCTACTGTCTCTTTCAACAGCTTCAACAATTTCGCTACTGTCTCTTTCAACAGCTTCAACAATTTCGCTACTGTCTCTTTCAACAGCTTCAACAATTTCGCTACCGTCTCTTTCAACAGCTTCATTACAATTTTCAAATTCTGCTGGTACTTGCCAATTTGGCATTTTCCTTATGTCATCGTGAGCATATTTATATTTTCTATTATTTGTCAGTGACCTGAGAATATACCTGTCTCCGTCTAACAATTCAGTTATTTGAAAAGGCCCTCTGAACTTCGGGCTTAATTTTGTTTGATGCCTCTCTTCATTCTTTAACAATACAAAATCTCCGACTTGACATCTATCAACTTTAGCTTTGTTTTTATCAAATTGCGCCTTGTTATATGCTGCTGCGGCTGAAATACTCTGAACTGCACGTGCTCTTACTTCTTCTAGATCAACCTCATCTACCTCATCGCAAGGTGGAACCAACCCCAACGGCCGAGCAACTTTGCCAATAAACAATTCTAAAGGGCTTGCCTTTGTCACTCGACTAACCGTACAGTTTAATGCTAACTGAACCTCACCTAATGCGTCTTGCCAAGAGCGACTGCTAGTCTCGACTGCGGTTAGTAAGTTTTTTAAGGTGCTCATAATGCGTTCTACTTGACCATTTGCTCTACTTGCACCAGTCGCAATCAAGTGCAAATTTATTTTCTGTTGCTCACAGAAATCACTAAATCTACTGCTGGCAAAACACCTACCCTGATCTGCAATAATGCGATTTGGTACTCCAAACAGAGATATAGCCGACGTCACTGCACTTACGCAATTCTCCGCGTCAATTTTATGCGTGTGAGTTAAATAAACAAATTTAGTAAAGGCATCCACTTGAACGATGATATACTCTTTCTGATCAGACTTGCCGCTTAACTTTCCAGTTATGTCGATGTGAACAGTGTGCCAAGGGATATTTACTTTTGGTATTGGATGAAGGCTAGCTTGAATTTTGCCCGAGGAGGTCTTTGACATTTTACACGTAATGCAGTTTTCAACGAATTTTCGAATATATTTAGACATGTTATCGAACCAGTAATAGTCATAGGCCTTGTCTAACGTCTTCTCCCATCCCAAGTGCATGATTGACTCATGAATTTGGTTTATAACAGACCATCTAAATACCTTGGGAACAATTGATAACGATCGAGTTCTACCATTTCGCTGAATTTTTCGATATAATATTCCTCCTCTTAACTCATAAGTTTTTGCAACGTCCTCAGCCAGGGAATTGTCTTTCAATTTATTTACAATATTTACTATTTCGAAATCTTGACGCTGTTCAGCCAAAAGCCAATTACTTGATATTTCAGCCAAATTAATTCGTTTTTCAAGAACTTTGGGAGTTGTAATACTCAAATCAGCTGAAGGCACATTTCTTGAAAAGAAGTCAACATGCGCCATTCGTTTGCCCTCCCTATATTGTAAATCAAATGTAAATGATTGTAAATAAGACCACCATCTCTGTACTCTAGGAGATAGGTCTTGTTTTGTCCTTAAGGCCTTAAGAGAGTTACAGTCAGTAAAGACAACAAAGTTTCTACCCAGTAAATAATGGCGAAAATGTTTCATTGCTAAAACAACAGCAAGAGTCTCCAGTTCATATGAGTGGTAACGTGACTCAGCCGGAGAAGCTGCCTTACTAAAATATTCAACGACATGAGACTTGTTGTTAATTTTGTGTAATAAGATGGCACCGTATCCACGAGAACTTGCATCTGTATGCAACTCGATGGGATGCTGCGGATCAAAAATTACTAAAACAGGCTTCTGGGTAAGAATAGAAATAACCTTTTGTCTTATTTCTTCATGCTCTTGCTTCCAAATAAATTCATTCCTTTCTGAAGTCAAAAGATATAACGGCTTCATAAAACAAGAAAATCCTTGCATAAATTGTCGAAAGTAAGACGCTAATCCGATAAATTGTCGCAAAGCAGGGACCGACTGAGGAGGTGGTAAAGCAGTTAACGCTGCAATTTTAAGCGAATTTGGCCGGATTTCACCTGCACTCACTTCGTATCCCAAATATTGAACCTTTGACTTTAAAAAAGAACATTTGTTTATATTGAATGAAAATCCAGCTTTTGTGAGACAATCAAGAGTAATCTGCAACCTTTCTAAAGCTTCACTTTTCGTTGAAGCAGCCACCATTACATCGTCCATATAAACGACTACAAATTTATTTGCAAGGTCTCCGAGAGCTTGCATCACTGTACGCTGGAAAACAGATGGAGCATTTCTGAGCCCAAACGGCATTGCCAAGAATTCATATTGTCCATCTGGGGTGACAAAAGCTGTACACTCTACTGAATCTGGGTGTAATGGAATTTGATAATATCCACTTGCCATGTCCAGACATGAAAAATATTTCGCTCCATGAAGTCTCGCTATTTGGTCTGATATAAGGGGCAAGGGGTATCTGTCTGATACCGTATTAGAATTTAATTCTCTATAATCAACACACAAACGATGAGAGCCGTCCTTTTTGTTGACTAACATTATGGGACTTGCAAAAGGTGAACAGCTTGGTTTTATAATGTTACACTCTAATAATTCATTAATTTTGTCTCGCACCAATTCCCTTTCATTTGGACTAAGTCTATATGGTCGTCTTTGAACAGTTCTTTTTGGGTCAACTAATTTAATTTTCATTTCTCCCGAGCTAACTCTGGTCAATGGAATTCCAGCAATAAAAGATTTTGAGTATTTTTCCACTAAGTTTTTTAGTTTATCTCTGTCTTCACCAACAAGATCAGTATTTAACTCAGAAAATTTCTCATCATTAGAACAATAGTTTACAGTTTTTGCTCTGACAATTTCAAATTTACCAGGTGATATTATAACATTAAATTCTGGAAACAATACTTCACGACCAATAATTATGTCATTTTTCAAATATATGTCATTCAAGACATGAAACAAAATTTCAATACAATGATTGTTAATTATTACGTTACTAAGTATCTGCAATGTACTACAAATACTACCATTGCCAATACCTTTCAACATCACTACATTGTTAATTCTTTTACCAACTAATTTGCTACTTAGCTTTTGTTTAATTAAAGAACATTCCGCTCCAGAGTCAAACGTTGTCGAAAATGTCTCGCCTTGATGAATCATCTCTCCCTTGGGTTCGACAACCTCGCATAGCTCCAACCTTTTCACCTGATGCGTGCCTTTGTCCTTTTTGGGCTTGCTGCAGTGTGTTGAAATATGACCGCGCTCGCCACAATTAAAACAAGTCACATCCGATTTTTGACGGTGACCAAAAGGGTTCCTGTCGTTGCTGTCCTTGGCATTAGACGAAAATTGCTGCTGCTGTTTAGCTCTACATTCGATCATCTTGTGACCGAGTTTTCCACAGAAATGGCATCTCATTGTTGAAAGTCGCTGGCGCTTTATGTCAGCTGGAGGCATTTCTTCTTGCTGAGTTTTCTTTCGTTTATTAAACGTAAATGCTTTAAGCTCAGCTTGTAATTCACTTCTTGTGCGCACATTTGAAGTAAATGTTAATCGTTGCAGCCTGCTATCTACATGAGCCAACTTAGCAAGCGTCACAGAAACAGCTATTTCCTCCACATCCATCTCACGCCACTTCGTAATAAGCGACGTCATCATGCGACTAGCATAATTGGAGAGACATTCGCCGTCAGTTGGACAGCCTGCTAGCATTGCTAAAAACATAGCCGCTGGAGTTTCCACACTAGCAAAACGTTGCACTAATAGTTCCTTAAACTCGGGCCAAGTTATTTCCGGATAGCATATTTGAGCAAACCACTGCGTCGCGCTTCCTTCCATCGCTGCACTTAAAGCCATAACTAACGCGCTGCCTTTTATAGTTGATTCAGCCAAAATAATATTTGCCGTAGAGCACCACGCCGTTGCGTCTGCGCCATCAAGGTCCGCGTTGAATTTAGGTAATATACAATATATTTTTGTTTGTTGTTTCGGATGCCGTTGTTTGTATTGCTTTAACAAGTTCGATCAAGTTTTTATTTTGTATTTCCATTAAAACGCGCCACGGCCCATCTATAGTGTTAGGCAGCGAGCCAGATCCCACTTCTGATGTCGGAGCACAATTATTATTCTCCATTTCGCGCAGCGAGTTTCGAACGCACCGAAGTTCTACACACAATTAATTCGTGTCACTCACTTCTTCTCCGTGCTAACCTTCGAACCACACTCGGCGACAGCGACCACACGCTGCCGCCGCGCTGTAACGGGAGATGCCAAAGCTACAAAAATACAGCCGACCAATAGCAACGCAGTATGCAATATTGTAATATGATGAAATACCAATGATTTCCCGAAATGATGAAATTACTGTACTTCTGGAATATTCTAACACATAATACAATATGCTGACATACCAATGATTTCCCCGAGCTGATGGAATTATTATTCTTGTGAAATATTCTAGCACATCCACCAGCTTACAAAAGTATGCGCCGACAAATACATAAGTTTTGAACAATATGAGAGGTCGGCAACCACTGCCTACCTATAGTAGTTTTTGAACCCTCTGTCGTAATTCCGGTCGTTTACACTACTATACCTCTCACTATAATGGCTTTTCTCTATAATACTCAGAGAATGTGGGATATTTTCAGCATTTTTTCCCTTATACATATAATAATTAATCATTTTCATATGTATATTATTTAATTTACTCATATAATTGCCAAAATCATATGAATACATAAGTTTTGAACAATATGAGAGGTCGGCAACCACTGCCTACCTATAGTAGTTTTTGAACCCTCTGTCGTAATTCCGGTCGATTACACTACTATACCCTCTCACTATAATGGCTTTTCTCTATAATACTAAGAGAATGTGGGAATATTTCAGCATTTTTTCCCCTATACATATAATAATTAATCATTTTCATATTTATATTATTTAATTTACTCATATAATTGCCAAAATCATATGATTACATTAGTTTGAACAATATGAGAGGTCGGCAACCACTGCCTACCTATAGTAGTTTTTGAACCCTCTGTCGTAATTCCGGTCGTTTACACTACTATACCCTCTCACTATAATGGCTTTCTCTATAATACTAAGAGAATGTGGGAATATTTCAGCATTTTTTCCCCTATACATATAATAATTAATCATTTTCATATGTATATTATTTAATTTACTCATATAATTGCCAAAATCATATAAATACATAAGTTTTGAACAATATCAGAGGTCATATAATACTAAGATAATATGGGAATATTTCAGCATTTTTTCCCTTATACATATAATAATTAATCATTTTCGTATGTATATTATTTAATTTACTCATATAATTGCCAAAATCATATGAATACATAAGTTTTGAACAATATGAGAGGTCGGCAACCACTGCCTACCTATAGTAGTTTTTGAACCCTCTGTCGTAATTCCGGTCGATTACACTACTATACCCTCTCACTATAATGGCTTTTCTCTATAATACTAAGAGAATGTGGGAATATTTCAGCATTTTTTCCCCTATACATATAATAATTAATCATTTTCATATGTATATTATTTAATTTACTCATATAATTGCCAAAATCATATGATTACATTAGTTTTGAACAATATGAGAGGTCGGCAACCACTGCCTACCTATAGTAGTTTTTGAACCCTCTGTCGTAATTCCGGTCGTTTACACTACTATACCCTCTCACTATAATGGCTTTTCTCTATAATACTAAGGGAATGTGGGAATATTTCAGCATTTTTTCCCCTATACATATAATAATTAATCATTTTCATATGTATATTATTTAATTTACTCATATAATTGCCAAAATCATATAAATACATAAGTTTTGAACAATATCAGAGGTCATATAATACTAAGATAATATGGGAATATTTCAGCATTTTTTCCCTTATACATATAATAATTAATCATTTTCATATGTATATTATTTAATTTACTCATATAATTGCCAAAATCATATAAATACATAAGTTTTGAACAATATCAGAGGTCATATAATACTAAGATAATATGGGAATATTTCAGCATTTTTTCCCTTATACATATAATAATTAATCATTTTCGTATGTATATTATTTAATTTACTCATATAATTGCCAAAATCATATAAATACATAAGTTTTGAACAATATCAGAGGTCATATAATACTAAGATAATATGGGAATATTTCAGCATTTTTTCCCTTATACATATAATAATTAATCATTTTCGTATGTATATTATTTAATTTACTCATATAATTGCCAAAATCATATAAATACATAAGTTTTGAACAATATCAGAGGTCGGCAACGGTCTTTCCTCTATAATACTAAGATAATATGGGAATACTTCAGCATTTTTTCCCTTATACATATAATAATTAATCATTTTCATATGTATATTATTTAATTTACTCGTATAATTGCCAAAATCTTATGAACACATAAGGGAATACAATATGAGAGGTCGGCGCAACCATAATATAGTAGTTGATGACGAGGTGTTTGGCAACTTAACACAATTCTTTGAAAAGTCTTTATATTAATTATATGATAGGGCAATATCATATGCGTCACTAAATTGATGACAAGGTGTTTGGCAACGTGACACAATTCATTAAAGTTTTTATATTAATTATATGATAGGGACAATATCATATGCGTCACTAAATTGATGACGAGGTATTTGGCAACTTGATAGAATTCTTTAAAGTCTTTATATCAAAAATTATATGATAGGGACAATATCATATGCGTCACTAAATTGATGACGAGGAGTTTGGCAACTTGACAAAATTCATTAAAGTCTTTATATTAATTATATGATAGGTACAATATCATATGCGTCACTAAATTGATCAGTCGCGATCGAACACTCAACGAGTGCAGACGTGCCTGCGGACCGCAAGCAAGAAATTGTTTCGCTTTTTTCGTGTTTCTTTACCTCCGTTATTCGCATACCGGTCACCGCGTCGCGAGATTTCGCCGCGCGCTCTGATTGTTTCAGCTCGCGTGCCTAACGAACACGCACCAACACTAACGCACACTCGAGCGTGCGTGTTATCTGGTTGTTTACATCAAGCGCTTAGTTAAGCAACTTTAACACAGCAGCAGCCACGTGCAGTGGTTGGTTCACCGACCAACTGTACCCAGCTCCCCCCCCCCCTTCTACCAATCACCCTACACCATGGATTGGCAGGCCCCCCCGCGTCTCATCAAGCCAAGCAAATCTACGCCCTGCAAGAAGGCCCTCAGAGCAAGGGAGCCAGCACTAGCAGCGACTCCAGCACCTCGCATTCTGAGCCCGGTGAGGTCAAGCGCAAGCCTGCGCGCAAGCCCCAAATCCTCCATTTGACGTCACGACTTGACGTCACGCCCAGCACCAGCGCAGCCTCGCGTCGTAGGTTAGCAAACAACCAGTTTGCCATCCTCTCGAGCGATGAGGAAGACAATGACGACGACGACCAAGCCGCCTCAGACGAAGAACCTGTAACCGCTGCCAACAAAACCCCGGACAAACCCAGGCCTACCCCGAGGACTTTCAAGCCACCCCCGATCTTCATCCCGGACGTGACCAACATTTCTGCTCTGATCAAGATGATTACGACTCTCGTGGGTCCCAGCAAAGACTTCACATACAAATCGGAACGCAACAACGTGCGTTTAATGATGCCTGACAAGGAGTCTTACTCCGAGCTTCGTAGGCACCTGGTTTCCCAGAACAAAAGGCATCGCACGTTCCAGCCCAAAGATGAGAGGGCCTACAGAGTCGTAATCAAGGGATTACACCACACCGCCGATCGTGACGAGATTCAAGGGGAACTTGAAAGACTAGGGCATAAGGTCAGAGACCTGCATAATCCTATTGGTAGGAAAACCAAGGAGCCACTCGGGATATTTTTCGCCAACGTTGAACCCGCCAGTAACAACAAGGAGGTCTACCAAATCAGGAGACTGTGCAGGTCGGTCGTCACCATCGAGCCTCCCCGTAAATTCAACGACGTGCCTCAGTGCTTTAGATGCCAAGGGTTTGGACATACCCAGCGCTACTGCTTCCTCGAGCACCGATGCGTGAAATGTGGTGGCCAACACGACTCCAGGACTTGCACTAAGAAGGAGGATGAGAAGGCATGCTGCCTTCACTGCCAAGCTGACCACCCCGCTTCATACAGAGGATGCCCTGCCTACAAGAAGGCCAAGGCACAGCAAGCCCCTAAACCCAGACCGGCCACACCCACCAGCCAGCCCAGCACCATCCAGATCCCAAACATCTCCAACATGAGCTATAAAGACGCGCTCAAGGCTACTCATGCACCACAGCAATCCGATCCCAACCAAAACCGCCAAACCCCACCTGAAGCTCCGCAATCCAATAACTTGGAACAAATCTTTGCCCGTTTTCAAGGAATGGTTGAAAGTATGATGGAAAAAATGTTCACCCAAATGACGCAGCTTATTGCTTCCATCCTCAATGCCAAATCATGGAAATAAGCCTGAACATAGTCATTTGGAATGCTAACGGCCTGCAGAGGAGCAGAGCCGAGGTAGAACACCTTATAAAAACGGAAGCGATTGACATACTCCTTGTATCCGAAACCCATTTTTGTCCACGATCCCACTACAACATCAGCGGCTATGATGTCTTACTCGCCAACCATCCATCTGGCAGAGCGCGCGGAGGAGCAGCCATGCTCATCAGGAGTGGTATCCAGTACACGGAGCTACCTGCGTTCCAGGAGGAATGGGCCCAGTGTGCCCTGGCTCGAATCTCCAGCCTTCAGGGGGCATCACCATTGGAGCGGTCTACTTCCCCCCCAGACACTCAGTCACCGAGACTCGCTTACAAGAGCTTTTCGAGTCCTTTGGTCCTCGCTTCATAGCAGCCGGTGACTTTAACGCCAAACACTCTTGGTGGGGGTCCCGCTCCATCAACCCCAAAGGCAGAACGCTCCACAAGTTCGTGCAGAGCAGAAGACTGAATTGCCACTCCACTGGTGAGCCAGTGGGTTGGCCTACTAACCCTGCCTTGTCTCCCGACCTCTTGGATTTTGCCATCTCCAAAGGCATAGGACAAGCCAGACTCTCATGCACCACATACAACAAGCTGCTATCCGACCACAGTGCAATAAGAATGCTCCTCAATATCCCCATCCTAAAAAAGACCTGCCCAGAAGACTCACCGGGAAGCATACCGACTCCTCCAAATTTACCTTCTGGATGCTATCCTCCCTGGACCTGGATCCTCCTCTTTCCTCCCCAAGAGACATTGATGCGGCGATTAATACACTCACTGAGGAGATGCACAATGCTGCTAAGTTCGCCAACCCTCCTCCTCCAACTACCACGAGAACACCTGAGCGAGATCTCCACCTTTGGTCTCCAGAGATTGCGGCATTCGTGGCGGAGAAGAGGCGGCCTCAGACGTATTTGGTTCTCCTCGCGCAACCCAAGAGATAAAGCGGCACTTAACAGAGCCAGCAAGGAGCTTAAGGTCAAGCTTTGCACACTACGGCAGGACTCATTCAATCGATTCCTTGAAGAGCTGGAACCTGGTGACCCGCAACACAATCTGTGGCATGTCACGCGCCACATGGCTCTTGGTGCCGTTCCGATGACGAAAGAGCAGAAGCATTCGCAGATCACCTCCAGAACGCATTCACCCCATTCAACAGATGCACTGGTTAAGAGCGTGCTGCCACCACCAGGTGCCTTGAGAGTCCATCTCCACCCAGCTTGCCGATAGAGCCCGTCACCCCCAGCAAATCCCCCGGACTGGATCGTATCGACGCCACTTCCCTCAAAATTATGCCTCCTCCTTGCTCCCAGATGTTGGCTAACATCTTCAACAGCTGCTTCTCACTAGGGTACTTCCCGAGATCATGGAAACGTGCAGAAGTCATCCTCATCCTTAAACCCGGAAAACCTGGAGCCAATCTTGCCTCATATAGACCGATTCGTTTGCTGGCAATACTCTCCAAAATACTCGAAAGAGTATTTCTGCGCAGAGTGTTGCCAGTACTGGACGAGGCTGGTTTGATCCCGGATCACCAGTTTGGATTAAGGCGATCTCATGGAACACCCGAACAATGCCACCGGCTCGTATCAAGAATCCTCGATGCATTCGAGAAGAAAAGATACTGTTCGGCCGTCTTCCTCGATGTCAAGCAGGCGTTTGGCAGAGTGTGGCATTCCGGTCTCCTCCACAAACTCAAGTCCCACCTTCCCAGTTCCCACTACGCTCTACTCAAATCTTACACCGAAGGAAGAGAATTCCAAGTGCGTTGCGGATCCTCATCCAGCACGCCAAGGCCCATAAGAGCCGGAGTACCTCAAGGCAGCGTCCTTGGTCCCATCCTCTACACCCTCTTCACAGCAGACCTTCCTATAATACCCTCCCGTCACCTCACAATAGCCACCTATGCCGACGACACCGCGTTCCTCGCCACCGCTACTAATCCAGATAGAGCTTCAGCCATCATCCAGAGGCAACTGGATGCTCTGAATCCATGGCTAAAACGATGGAATATTGCGGTCAACGACGAAAAATCCTCCCATACAACATTTTCCCTGCGCAGAGGAGAATGCCCTCCGGTCACTCTTGACGGCGACACGATCCCCACTACCAGCACCTCCAAATACCTAGGGCTTACACTGGATAGAAGGCTGACATGGGGCCCTCACATTGATAGGAAGCGTACCCAGGCCAACATACGCCTTAAGCAACTCCACTGGCTTGTTGGGAAAAGTTCCAAGCTGAGGGACAAAACGAAGCTGCTTGTCTACAAGACTATTCTCAAGCCAATATGGACTTATGGAATCCAGCTGTGGGCACTACAAGTGCTTCACACAGAAGAAAGATCCAGCAATTCCAGAACCGATGCTTGAGAATAGTCTCCAACGCCCATCCCTATCAAGAGAATACTGCCATCCACGAGGAGCTCGGAATTCCGTGGGTGGAAGATGAGATCTACCTACTCAGTGAGAGATACGCCAGAAGACTGGAGAATCACCCCAACCACCTGGCCATCAATCTGCTAGACAACAGCCAATCCACAAGACGTCTGCAGAGAACGCACCCGCTTGACCTCACGCAACATTAATGTAAATTTGTAACCCCTACCCAAGTACATTCTAAGTACTCCCCGTATGTCAATGTTCCCCATATAAAATTTAATTATTGTCCATTAGGACAGATTTTAAATAAATAAAACAGATACACAAAAAAAAAAAAAAAAAAAACTAAATTGATGACGAGGTATTTGGCAACTTGATACAATTCTTTAAAGTCTTTATATCAAAAATTATATGATAGGGACAATATCATATGCGTCACTAAATTGATGACGAGGTATTTGGCAACTTGATACAATTCTTTAAAGTTTTTATATCAAAAATTATATGATACGGACAATATCATATGCGTCATTAAATTGATGACGAGGTGTTTGGCAACTTGACACAATTCATTAAAGTCTTTATATTAATTATATGATAGGACAATATCATATGCGTCACTAAATTGATGACGAGGAATTTGGCAACTTGATAGAATTCTTTAAAGTCTTTATATCAAAAATTATATGATAGGGACAATATCATATACGTCACTAAATTGATGACGAGGTGTTTGGCAACTTGACGCAATTCATTAAAGTCTTTATATTAATTATATGATAGGGACAATATCATATGCGTCACTAAATTGATGACGAGGTATTTGGCAACTTGATACAATTCTTTAAAGTCTTTATATCAAAAATTATATGATAGTGACAATATCATATGCGTCACTAAATTGATGACGAGGTGTTTGGCAACTTGATACAATTATTTAAAGTCTTTATATCAAAAACTATATGATAGGACAATAGCATATGCGTCACTAAATTGATGACGAGTTATTTGGCAACTTGATAGAATTCTTTAAAGTCTTTATATCAAAAATTATATGATAGTGACAATATCATATGCGTCACTAAATTGATGACGAGGTGTTTGGCAACTTGATACAATTCTTTAAAGTCTTTATATCAAAAACTATATGATAGGGACAATAGCATATGCGTCACTAAATTGATGACGAGTTATTTGGCAACTTGATAGAATTCTTTAAAGTCTTTATATCAAAAATTATATGATAGGGACAATATCATATGCGTCACTAAATTGATGACGAGGTGTTTGGCAACGTGACACAATTCATTAAGTCTTTATATTAATTATATGATAGGGACAATATCATATGCGTCACTAAATTGATGACAAGGTGTTTGGGAACGTGACACAATTCATTAAAGTCTTTATATTAATTATATGATAGGGACAATATCATATGCGTCACTAAATTGATGACGAGGTATTTGGCAACTTGATAGAATTCATTAAAGTCTTTATATTAATTATATGATAGGGACAATATCATATGCGTCACTAAATTGATGACAAGGTGTTTGGCAACTTGATACAATTCTTTAAAGTCTTTATATCAAAAATTATATGATAGGGACAATAGCATATGCGTCACTAAATTGATAACGAGGTGTTTGGCAACTTGATACAATTCTTTAAAGTCTTTATATCAAAAATTATATGATAGGACAATCATATGCGTCACTAAATTGATGACGAGTGTTTGGCAACTTGACACAATTCTTTAAAGTCTTTATATCAAAAATTATATGATAGGGACAATATCATATGCGTCACTAAATTGATGACGAGGTTTGGCAACTTGACAATTCATTAAAGTCTTTATATTAATTATATGATAGGGACAAATTCATATGCGTCACTAAATTGATGACGAGGTATTTGGCAACTTGATAAATTCTTTAAAGTCTTTATATCAAAAATTATATGATAGGGACAATATCATATGCGTCACTAAATTGATGACGAGGTGTTTGGCAACGTGACACAATTCATTAAAGTCTTTATATTAATTATATGATAGGACAATATCATATGCGTCACTAAATTGATGACGAGGTGTTT
>NC_046672.1:22997065-23019533 GCF_004382145.1 Drosophila mauritiana | reverse complement strand
ATAACAAAACCAAGATTTTTTTCTTTTTCGAATCATTAATTAAGAGACAATTCTAGATGAAAATATTTCAATTTTTTATGCTAGACATTTCTCAGTATTATTTGATTGAAAAAGAAAATATTTCTCTTCGTTTTTCACATTCAAATGTGAGATAATGTTTTCATTTCTTTTTTAATATTATGAATAAATCATTATTTAATCCAATAATATACCATATGCTTATAAAAAATTTATAAACAACTTAATTAGCATAGTCTTACAACCCTCAACCATATGTAGTCCAAGCAGCACTATAAAATTAATTAAAGTACATAACAGCATGGACTGCGATATGCGTTCAAAATGTCGATGTTCATGTGTCCTGCAGTTCACACGATGACGCACAGTTTGCTGCGTTCTTCATCGACCCATGAGCCGAGTGATCCACCGCTTAGAGTTTTATAATTCATTTTTATATATATCAATATTGTTTTTATTGAAAGAAATTAAAAATACACCATTTTACTGGCATATATCAATTCCTTCAATAAATTTATTTTTATACCTAAAAATAAATGTTGCGATATGTCTTAGTTTCATATAAGCATTATGTATCATAAAAATCTGGTTATGGTTTGCTATTTTGGGTGACACATACTGCAAAATTTATATAAAACATTAACCTGATGGATGACAGGTACAAACATTGTATATTTTAGGTTGTTGCATTAGCCAACGTATGCTCATAACATAGATGAACAATACATATTCGCAACGCGTGTATATTATGGTCCATATACACACACACTTATTTTGAATACCACATTCAAAATTATTTTAATTTTAATTCGACTTCTACTTTCAAATTTTGTTCAGTTTCTTCGATTTCCATTTTCGAGAATTTGTTTTTATAGGAAACGCCATTGTTGTAGTAGGTACTGCCACAAATACGCACAACAACATTAATAATGTTAAAGTCTTTTTATGAGGTTGCCAAGCCCCACATATAAAATAAAAGCCATCTTCATTTATTTTGACTTTAACTTTTGATTCCGTGGAATCATTTTGTAATATTTTTATTTTGGTAAATTGTATTTATTTGTATTATAACAAATGTTTATTAACGATAAGGATATTATACAATAATGATCCTTCCGCAGGTTCACCTACGGAAACCTTGTTACGACTTTTACTTCCTCTAAATAATCAAGTTCGGTCAACTTTTGCGAAACAACCGTAACACGCAAGGCGTCACAGTGATCACGTCCGGAGACCTCACTAAATAATTCAATCGGTAGTAGCGACGGGCGGTGTGTACAAAGGGCAGGGACGTATCAATGCGAGTTAATGACTCACACTTACTGGGAATTCCAAATGTGAACAGTTTCAGTTCACAATCCCAAGCATGAAAGTGGTTCAGCGGTTTACCCGGACCTCTCGGTCTAGGAAATACACGTTGATACTTTCATTGTAGCGCGCGTGCAGCCCAGGACATCTAAGGGCATCACAGACCTGTTATTGCTCAATCTCATTATTGCTAGACGCAATTTGTCCATTTAAGAAGCTAGTGTCCTTATAATGGGACAAACCAACAGGTACGGCTCCACTTACATAAACACATTCAAACACAATAAACATTTTACTGCCACCATGAATGAAGGCTACATAAGCTTCAGCCCATAATCCTGAAGATATCTATTTAATATATTGAGTCTCGTTCGTTATCGGAATTAACCAGACAAATCACTCCACGAACTAAGAACGGCCATGCACCACCACCCATAGATTCGAGAAAGAGCTATCAATCTGTCTTACACACTTATGTTCGGACCTGGTAAGTTTTCCGTGTTGAGTCAAATTAAGCCGCAGGCTCCACTCCTGGTGGTGCCTTACCGTCATTCTTTAAGTTTCAGCTTTGCAACCATACTTCCCCCGGAGCCCAAAAGCTTTGGTTTCCCGGGAAGCGACTGAGAGAGCCATAAAAGTAGCTTACACCCAATTGCTAGCTGGCATCGTTTATGGTTAGAACTAGGGCGGTATCTGATCGCCTTCGAACCTCTAACTTTCGTTCTTGATTAATGAAAACATCTTTGGCAAATGCTTTCGCTTAAGTTAGTCTTACGACGGTCCAAGAATTTCACCTCTCGCGTCGTAATACTAATGCCCCAAACTGCTTCTATTAATCATTACCTCTTGATCTGAAAACCAATGAAAGCAGAACAGAGGTCTTATTTCAT
This sequence comes from Drosophila mauritiana, assembly GCF_004382145.1. Taxonomy (NCBI): domain Eukaryota; kingdom Metazoa; phylum Arthropoda; class Insecta; order Diptera; family Drosophilidae; genus Drosophila; species Drosophila mauritiana. The sequence goes on along the minus strand of NC_046672.1, from coordinate 23,017,317 downwards.
TATCCATGCACAGAATATTCAGGCATTTGAAGCCTGCTTTAAGCACTCCTAATTTGTTCAAAGTAATAGTACCGGCCCACAATAACACTCGTTTAAGAGCACTAGTGCAGGTTTTTAAATAGGAGGACATATGAAAAAATACAAGTATTTAATCACATATAAGAACTCCACCGGTAATACGCTTACATACATAAAGGTATAGTACTAACCACAATTGTAAGTTGTACTACCCGTATGAAGCACAAGTTCAACTAGAACGTTTTAACCGCAACAATTTAATATACGCTATTGGAGCTGGAATTACCGCGGCTGCTGGCACCAGACTTGCCCTCCAATTGGTCCTTGTTAAAGGATTTAAAGTGTACTCATTCCAATTACAGGGCCTCGGATATGAGTCCTGTATTGTTATTTTTCGTCACTACCTCCCCGAGCTGGGAGTGGGTAATTTACGCGCCTGCTGCCTTCCTTAGATGTGGTAGCCGTTTCTCAGGCTCCCTCTCCGGAATCGAACCCTGATTCCCCGTTACCCGGTTGCAACCATGGTAGTCCTAGATACTACCATCAAAAGTTGATAGGGCAGACATTTGAAAGATCTGTCGTCGGTACAAGACCATACGATCTGCATGTTATCTAGAGTTCAACCAATATAACGATCTTGCGATCGCTTGGTTTTAGCCTAATAAAAGCACATGTCCCATAAGGTTCATGTTTTAATTGCATGTATTAGCTCTAGAATTACCACAGTTATCAAGTAACTGTTAACGATCTAAGGAACCATAACTGATATAATGAGCCTTTTGCGGTTTCACTTTTAATTCGTGTGTACTTAGACATGCATGGCTTAATCTTTGAGACAAGCATATAATACTGGCAGGATCAACCAGAATAATGTTTTTCCTTCATATTCCATTCATATATTTTTGAATCGAAATAAGCAATATAATAGATATATAGATATATAGATTTTTTCACTTTATATAATTCCATGATTTTTATTATATTGAATAAAATTCAATATTTCGCCTTTGGGTAAAATTTTAAATATATAAGTAAAAAAATCCATTCGATTACGGCCATTTTTATATAGCATTCGTAATCCATATTTTCATTTTTAATTTATACTTGTTTTACCAATATAAACAAGAATTTCATCTAATTATTGTAATATATATATTTCTATAATTTTATCTTTTATACATACATATTTCATTATAAAATATCATTTATATTTCCAACATACATAATTATTGTAATCCACACATGTACAATTTTTGTTTAACCAATATAAATATTAAGTTAAATCATTTGCATTTTGAAGATAAATTTAAAATTTATCTCTTTTCATATATATCTCTGGTAATATATAACATAAACCAAGCGCATATGATAATATTTCCACATTTAATATATAATTTTATATTTCTTTCATAAGAATCCATATTTGTATTACCGTAACGATATAATAATCCAACTATACGGCAGGTAATAAATTAATATTTGCCTGCCTCCAAAATTAACGATAATATATGGAAACGATTTGTTATTCTATATATAATAGAAACTTGACTTTTGTTTCAACGATATTATCTATAAAGCGTATATTCCCTATTATCCGCGGAGCCAAGTCCCGTGTTCTATAGAACTGAGAAACAAATTTGTACGGATAATAATATACTTTATTGTATGTAACAAATAAACATAATCGAAATAAATATTTCGAATAATGCGGGGAGGTCGGCAACCACTGCCTACCTATAGTAGTTTTTGAACCCGCTGTCCTCAAGCGGGTATTTTCAATTCCGTTTGCCACCCAACATACGGGCTATTCTCTTATATATTAAGAGATTATAGGAACATTTCATTTTTTTTCCATTATTCATATATAATATGATTATTTTTTTTCCCTTATACATATAATAATTAATCATTTTCATATGTATATATTTAATTTACTCATATTATTGCCAAAATCATATGAATACATAGTTTTTGAACAATATGAGAGGTCCGGCAACCACTGCCTACCTATAGTAGTTTTTGAACCCTCTGTCGTAATTCCGGTCGTTTACACTACTATACCCTCTCACTATAATGGCTTTTCTCTATAATACTAAGAGAATGTGGGGATATTTTCAGCATTTTTTCCCTTATACATATAATAATTAATCATTTTCATATGTATAATTATTTAATTTACTCATATTATTGCCAAAATCATATGAATACATAAGTTTTGAACAATATGAGAGGTCGGCAACCACTGCCTACCTATAGTAGTTTTTGAACCCTCTGTCGTAATTCCGGTCGTTTACACTACTATACCCTCTCACTATAATGGCTTTTCTCTATAATACTAAGAGAATTGTGGGATATTTTTCAGCATTTTTTCCCTTATACATATAATAATTAATCATTTTCATATGTATATTATTTAATTTACTCATATATTGCCAAAATCATATGAATACATAAGTTTTGAACAATATGAGAGGTCGGCAACCACTGCCTACCTATAGTAGTTTTTGAACCCTCTGTCGTAATTCCCGGTTCGTTTACACTACTATACCCTCTCACTATAATGGCTTTTCTCTATAATACTAAAGAGAATGTGGGATATTTTCAGCATTTTTTCCCTTATACATATAATAATTAATATTTTCATATGTATATTATTTAATTTACTCATATTAATTGCCAAAATCATATGAATACATAAGTTTTGAACAATATGAGAGGTCGGCAACCACTGGCCTACCTATAGTAGTTTTTGAACCCTCTGTCGTAATTCCGGTCGTTTACACTACTATACCCTCTCACTATAATGGCTTTTCTCTATTATACTAAGAGAATGTGGGATATTTTCAGCATTTTTTCCCTTATACATATAATAATTAATAATTTCATATGTATATTATTTTAATTTACTCATATAATTGCCAAAATCATATGAATACATAAGTTTTGAACAATATGAGAGGTCGGCAACCACTGCCTACCTATAGTAGTTTTTGAACCCTCTGTCGTAATTCCGGTCGTTTACACTACTATACCCTCTCACTATAATGGCTTTTCTCTATAATACTAAGAGAATGTGGGAATATTTCAGCATTTTTTCCCCTTAACATATAATTAATAATAATTTTCATATGTATATTATTTAATTTACTCATATAATTGCCAAAATCATATGAATACATAAGTTTTGAACAATATGAGAGGTCGGCAACCACTGCCTACCTATAGTAGTTTTTGAACCCTCTGTCGTAATTCCGGTCGTTTACACTACTATACCCTCTCACTATAATGGCTTTTCTCTATAATACTAAGAGAATGTGGGATATTTTCAGCATTTTTCCCTTATAATATAATAATTAATCATTTTCATATGTATATTATTTAATTTACTCATATTATTGCCAAAATCATATGAATACATAAGTTTTGAACAATATGAGAGGTCGGCAACCACTGCCTACCTATAGTAGTTTTTGAACCCTCTGTCGTAATTCCGGTCGTTTACACTACTATACCCTCTCACTATAATGGCTTTTCTCTATAATACTAAGAGAATGTGGGATATTTTCAGCATTTTTTTCCCTTATACATATAATAATTAATCATTTTCATATGTATATTATTTAATTTACTCATATTATTGCCAAAATCATATGAATACATAAGTTTTGAACAATATGAGAGGTCGGCAACCACTGGCCTACCTATAGTAGTTTTTGAACCCTCTGTCGTAATTCCGGTCGTTTACACTACTATACCCTCTCACTATAATGGCTTTTCTCTATAATACTAAGAGAATGTGGGATATTTTCAGAATTTTTTTCCCCTTATACATATAATAATTAATCATTTTCATATGTATATTATTTAATTTACTCATATTATTGCCAAAATCATATGAATACATAAGTTTTGAACAATATGAGAGGTCGGCAACCACTGCCTACCTATAGTAACCCTCTGTCGTAATTCCGGTCGTTTACACTACTATACCCTCTCACTATAATGGCTTTCTCTAATACTAAGAGAATGTGGGATATTTTCAGCATTTTTTCCCTTATACATATAATAATTAATAATTTTCATATGTATATTATTTAATTTACTCATATAATTGCCAAAATCATATGAATACATAAGTTTTGAACAATATGAGAGGTCGGCAACCACTGCCTACCTATAGTAGTTTTTGAACCCTCTGTCGTAATTCCGGTCGTTTACACTACTATACCCTCTCACTATAATGGCTTTTCTCTATAATACTAAGAGAATGTGGGAATATTTCAGCATTTTTTCCCCTATACATATAATAATTAATAATTTTCATATGTATATTATTTAATTTACTCATATAATTGCCAAAATCATATGAATACATAAGTTTTGAACAATATGAGAGGTCGGCAACCACTCTATAGTTTTTGAATAATTTACACTACTATACCCTCTCACTATAATGGCTTTTCTCTATAATACTAAGAGAATGTGGGAATATTTCAGCATTTTTTCCCTATACATATAATAATTAATAATTTTCATATGTATATTATTTAATTTACTCATATAATTGCCAAAATCATATAAATACATAAGTTTTGAACAATATCAGAGGTCAGCAACGGTCTTTCCTCTATAATACTAAGATAATATGGAATATTTTCAGCATTTTTTCCCTTATACATTTATACATATAATAATTAATCATTTTCATATGTATATTATTTAATTTACTCATATTATTGCCAAAATCATATAAATACATAAGTTTTGAACAATATCAGAGGTCAGCAACGGTCTTTCCTCTATAATACTAAGATAAGGAATCATATAAATACATAAGGAGAGGTCGGCAACGGTCTTTCCTCTATAATACTAAGATAATATGGGAATATTTCAGCATTTTTTCCCTTATACATATAATAATTAATCATTTTCATATGTATATTATTTAATTTACTCGTATAATTGCCAAAATCCTATGAAGACATAAGAGAATACAATATGAGAGGTCGGCGCAACCATAATATAGTAGTTGATGACGAGGTGTTTGGCAACTTGATACAATTCTTTAAAAAGTCTTTATATTAATTATATGATAGGGACAATATCATATGCGTCACTAAATTGATGACGAGGTGTTTGGCAACGTGACACAAATCATTAAAGTCTTTATATTAATTATATGATAGAGACAATATCATATGCGTCACTAAATTGATGACGAGGTATTTGGCAACTTGATAGAATTCTTTAAAGTCTTTATATCAAAAATTATATGATAGGGACAATATCATATGCGTCACTAAATTGATGACGAGGTGTTTGGCAACTTGACACAATTCATTAAAGTCTTTATATTAATTATATGATAGAGACAATATCATATGCGTCACTAAATTGATGACGAGGTATTTGGCAACTTGATATAATTCTTTAAAGTCTTTATATCAAAATTATATGATAGGGACAATATCATATGCGTCACTAAATTGATGACGAGGTGTTTGGCAACTTGACACAATTCATTAAAGTCTTTATATTAATTATATGATAGGGACAATATCATATGCGTCACTAAATTGATGACGAGGTATTTGGCAACTTGATACAATTCTTTAAAGTTTTTATATCAAAAATTATATGATAGGGACAATATCATATGCGTCACTAAATTGATGACGAGGTGTTTGGCAACTTGACACAATTCATTAAAGTCTTTATATTAATTATATGATAGGGACAATATCATATGCGTCACTAAATTGATGACGAGGTATTTGGCAACTTGATACAATTCTTTAAAGTTTTTATATCAAAAATTATATGATAGGGACAATATCATATGCGTCACTAAATTGATGACGAGGTGTTTGGCAACTTGACACAATTCATTAAAGTCTTTATATTAATTATATGATAGAGACAATATCATATGCGTCACTAAATTGATGACGAGGTATTTGGCAACTTGATAAATTCTTTAAAGTCTTTATATCAAAAATTATATGATAGGGACAATATCATATGCGTCACTAAATTGATGACGAGGTGTTTGGCAACTTGACACAATTCATTAAAGTCACAATATCAGGATGAAACTTGAAGTATGATCAATATCATATGCGTCACTAAATTGATGACGAGGTTTGGCAACTTGATACAATTCTTTAAAGTTTTTATATCAAAAATTATATGATAGGGACAATATCATATGCGTGAAGGGACACATATGCGTCACTAAATTGATGACGAGGTGTTTGGCAACTTGACACAATTCATTAAAGTCTTTATATTAATTATATGATAGGGACAATATCATATGCGTCACTAAATTGATGACGAGGTATTTGGCAACGTGATAGAATTCTTTAAAGTCTTTATATCAAAAATTATACGATAGGGACAATATCATATGCGTCACTAAATTGATGACGAGGTATTTGGCAACTTGATATAATTCTTTAAAGTCTTTATATCAAAAATTATATGATAGGGACAATATCATATGCGTCACTAAATTGATGACGAGGTGTTTGTTTGGCTACAGGAAAAATCATTTATTTATCGAATCATCAAGCAAAGGATAAGCTTCAGTGGATCGCAGTATGGCAGCTGCTCAACCACTTACAACACCTTGCCTGTTACAAAAGTCGTTTACAATTGATTCTAGGCTTTGTCATTGTATTAAATAATGCTTTTATATGTAACTAGCGCGGCATCAGGTGATCGAAGATCCTCCTAATTTACTATGTTACAAATTACATTGGCATCACATCCATTGTCGTTTATAAAATAATTATAACTTTAAATGGTTTAGAAGCCATACAATGCAAATTGCCCCTTATTTATCATTGCAGTCCAGCACGGATACGACCTTAGAGGCGTTCAGGCATAATCCAACGGACGTAGCGTCATACCACTGTTCGCTCGAACAAGTATTGTGCCATTGGTCCGTACCTGCGGTTCCTCTCGTACTACGCAGGAATGCTGTCGCAACAACGTTTTGTCATTAGTAGGGTAAAACTAACCTGTCTCACGACGGTCTAAACCCAGCTCACGTTCCCTTGCATGGGTGAACAATCCAACGCTTGGTGAATTTTGCTTCACAATGATAGGAAGAGCCGACATCGAAGGATCAAAAAGCGACGTCGCTATGAACGCTTGGCCGCCACAAGCCAGTTATCCCTATGGTAACTTTTCTGACACCTCTTGTTAAAAACTCTTTAAACCAAAAGGATCGATAGGCCGAGCTTTTGCTGTCCCTGTGTGTACTGAACACCGAGATCAAGTCAGCATTTGCCCTTTTGCTCTATGTGTGGTTTCTGTCCGCACTGAGCTGGCCTTGGGACACCTCCGTTATTATTTGAGAGATGTACCGCCCCAGTCAAACTCCCTACCTGGCAATGTCCTTGAATTGGATCATACCTGAGTAATTGGAGTTATACCAAATTTTCAAATCAAAAATACATAAATGCATCGTTTTATTAAAGAATTTGTTTGCGATTATATAACAAACTCGTGATACTTTGATCAAGAAGCTTGCATCAAAACCCAATACCATAAGATATAATAAATATATCCGTATAATGGCTAGGAAATGATACACGTTCCATTTAATCAAGTAAGTAAGGAAACAATAAGAGTAGTGGTATTTCATTGACGATACCAAACCGAGGTCTCTCCCACTTATTCTACACCTCTTATGTCTCCTTACACTGCCAGATTAGAGTCAAGCTCAAAAGGGTCTTCTTTCCCCGCTAATTATTCCAAGCCCGTTCCCTTGGCTGTGGTTTCGCTAGATAGTAGATAGGGACAGTAGGAATCTCGTTAATCCATTCATGCGCGTCACTAATTAGATGACGAGGCATTTGGCTACCTTAAGAGAGTCATAGTTACTCCCGCCGTTGACCCGCGCTTACTTGAATTTCTTCACTTTGACATTCAGAGCACTGGGCAGAAATCACATTGTGTCAACACCCGCTAGGGCCATCACAATGCTTTGTTTTAATTAGACAGTCGGATTCCCCAAGTCCTGCCAGTTCTGAATTGATTGTAATTGATAATCGTATAATTGATAAGAACTAATTGGTTTAACCCAAATAGTATTCTTAAAAATTTTAGCAAGAAAGTTCCACAATGGCTACGTAACTAAACTATCCGGGAACAAGTAACTAACATAAATGCTAGAAACTCTATATACCCAGAACGAGCACATAAAACCATGTTATTGTTTCCCAATCAAGCCCGACTATCTCAATCTTCAGAGCCAATCCTTATCCCGAAGTTACGGATCTAATTGCCGACTTCCCTTACCTACATTATTCATCGACTAGAGACTCTTCACCTTGGAGACCAGCTGCGGATATTGGTACGGCCTGTGAGAAGTTTGCGTGTCCCCACCATAAATTTTCAAGGTCCGAGGAGAAAATATCGACACAACAGTATATGTCATGCTCTCTAGCCCATTCTACCATATCCTCTCTGCGAAAGACTTCCATGGTAGTACGGCTATAAAACAGAAAAGAAAACTCTTCCGATATCTCTCGACGGCTTCTTTATGGTCGTTCCTGTTGCCAGGATGAGCACGAGGCCCATATTAATAACAAACGGATACTCAACAGGTTACGGAATTGGAACCGTATTCCCTTTCGTTCAAAATTATTCAAGTGTATTATATTCGCTTTGTTTAATATAGTAGGCATTTTTGTTTTACTTGAAAATTTCGGCTTTCGCCTTGAACTTAGGACCGACTAACTCGTGATCAACCACTGTCACACGAAACCCTTCTCCACTTCAGTCTACCAAGGTCTCATTCGATTATTTGCTACTACCACCAAGATCTGTACCAATGGCAGCTCCATGCAGGCTTACGCCAAACACTTCTACGCATACCATTGTACCTTCCTACTCACTAAAGTTTCAAAATTTATATCACAAGTAATATAAATCATCACTTTAGCGTAATGTATAGGTATACAACTTAAGCGCCATCCATTTAAGGGCTAGTTGCTTCGGCAGGTGAGTTGTTACACACTCCTTAGCGGATTCGACTTCCATGATCACCGTCCTGCTGTTTTAAGCAACCAACGCCTTCATGGTATCTGCATGAGTTGTTAATTTGGGCACCGTAACATTACGTTTGGTTCATCCCACAGCGCCAGTTCTGCTTACCAAAATGGCCCACTGGGCACATTATATCATAACCTTGAACTTCATATCAAGAAAGTTAAGGTTCTTACCCCATTTAAGTTGAGAATAGGTTAAGATCGTTTCGACCCTAAGCCTCTAATCATTCGCTTTACCAGATAAGATTATTTATATAATATTAAAATGCACCAGCTATCCTGAGGGAAACTCGGAAGGAACCAGCTACTAGATGGTTCGATTGGTCTTTCGCCCCTATACTCAATTCTGACAATCGATTTGCACGTCAGAACTGTTTCGGTCTCCATCAGGGTTTCCCCTGACTTCAACCTGATCAAGTATAGTTCACCATCTTTCGGGTCACAGCATATATGCTCAAGGTACTTCCAGTTAGAGGCATAAATAATATAAATATACATTATACATAACTATATAGAACGCCCCGGGATTGTGTTAATTAGCTATAAATAGCTAAAAAACTAATCCCATTATTAGTCAAGTTAATTACGCTATTAGGTTTACATCCCAATAACTTGCACATATGTTAGACTCCTTGGTCCGTGTTTCAAGACGGGTCCCGAAGTATCCTGAATCTTTCGCATTGTTAATCATACAAGAGCATATAATAAACACAAAAATCAATGATAATTATGCCATTATATAATTCCGAAAAATTAACGCTCTGTAATAATATAAATCTATCAGCACTTATCAAATTAATAACATTTATTCTGTGTTAAAATGCAAGCAATTTAATTGGAATAAACTATAAGTTATATTTATGATAAATTTGGGATATGCTAATAGATTACAATGTCCTTATATGGAAAAAATGCACATTATTCTTAATAATATTATTTAAATATTACAATTTAATGAGAATCCATAACGGATATCAGGTTCATCGGCTTAACCTCTAAGCAGTTTCACGTACGTTAACTCTCTATTCAGATCTTTCAACTTTCCTCACGGTACTTGTTACTATCGTCTCATGTTATATTTTTAGATGGAGTTACACCCACTTAGCTGGCACTATCAAGCAACACGACTCTTTGAAACATCTAGTAATCATTAACGTTATACGGGCCTGGCACCCTCTATGGTAATGCCTCATTAAGAAGACTTAATCATTAATTCTCATACTAGAATATGACGCTCCATACACTGCATCTCACATTTGCCATATAGACAAAGGACTAGTGCTGAACTGTTTTCTTTCGCTCGCCGCTACTAAGAAAATCCTTGTAGTTTCTTTCCTCCCCTAATAATATGCTTAAATTCAGGGGTAGTCCCATATGAGTTGAGGTTATATATAACTATTTTTGCCATAAATTCTTATATATAAATGATAAAACATCAATAAATTCGTTAAATAGTTCCAATAGTTCTTGTAAGCAAAGTTATTTTTATCCATTAACGAACCAACGAAATAATAACAAAACCAAGATTTTCTTTTTCCGAATCATTAATAAGAGACAATCTAGATGAAAAATATTCAATTTTTATGCTAGACATTTCTCAGTATATTGATGAAAAGAAAATATCTCTTCGTTTTCACATTCAAATGTGAGATAATGTTTTCATTTCTTTTTAATATTATGAATAAAATCATATTAATCCAATAATATACCATATCTTATAAAAAATTTAAAACAACTTAATTAGCATAGTCTTACAACCCTCAACCATATGTATCCAAGCAGCACTATAAAATTAATTAAATACATAACAGCATGGACTGCGATATGCGTTCAAATGTCGATGTTCATGTGTCCTGCAGTTCACACATGACGCACAGTTTGCCTGCGTTTCATCGACCCATGAGCCGAGTGATCCACCGCTTAGAGTTTTAAATTCATTTATATAATCAATATGTTTTATTGAAAGAATTAAAAATACACCATTTTACTGGCATATATCAATTCCTTCATAAATTTATTTTATACCTAAAAATAATGTTGCATATGTCTTAGTTTCATATAAGCATTATGTATCATAAAAATCTGGTTATGGTTTGCTATTTGGGTGACACATACTGCAAAATTTATATAAACATTAACCTGATGATGACAGTACAACATTATATTTAGGTTGTTGCATTAGCCAACGTATGCTCATAACATAGATGAACAATACATATTCGCAACGCGTGTATATTATGGTCCATATACACACACACTTATTTGAATACCACATTCAAATATTTAATTTAATTCGACTTCTACTTTCAAATTTGTCGTTCTTCGATTCCATTTCGGAATTTGTTTATAGGAAACCCATTGTTGTAGTAGTACTGCCACAAATACGCACAACAACATTAATAAGTAAAGCTTTTATGAGGTTGCCAGCCCCACATATAAAATAAAAGCCATCTTCATTTATTTGACTTAACTTTGATCCGGGAATCATTTGTAATATTTTTATTTGTAAATTGTATTATGTATTATAACAAATGTTATTAACGATAAGGATATTATACAATAATGATCCTTCCGCAGGTTCACCTACGGAAACCTGTTACGACTTTTACTTCCTCTAAATAATCAAGTTCGGTCAACTTTGCGAAACAACCGTAACACGCAAGGCGTCACAGTGATCACGTCCGGAGACCTCACTAAATAATTCAATCGTATAGCGACGGGCGGTTACAAAGGCAGGACGTAATCAATGCGATTAAGACTCACACTTACTGGGAATCCAAGTTCATGTGAACAGTTCAGTTCACAATCCCAAGCATGAAATGGTTCAGGGTTACCCGACCTCCGTCTAGGAAATACACGTTGATACTTTCATGTAGCGCGCGTGCAGCCCAGGACATCTAAGGGCATCACAGACCGTTATGCTCAATCTCATTATTGCTAGACGCAATTTGTCCATTTAAGAAGCTAGTGTCCTTATAATGGACAAACCAACAGTACGGCTCCACTTACATAAACACATTCAAACACAATAAACATTTTACTGCCACCATGAATGAAGGCTACATAAGCTTCAGCACCATAATCCTGAAGATATCTATTTAAATATTGATCTCGTTCGTTATCGAATTAACCAGACAAATCACTCCACGAACTAGAACGCATCACCACCCATAGATTCGAAAAGAGCTATCAATCTGTCTTACACACTATGTTCGGACCTGGTAAGTTCCCGTGTTGAGTCAAATTAAGCCGCAGGCTCCACTCCTGTGGTGCCCTTCCGTCAATTCCTTTAAGTTTCAGCTTGCAACATACTTCCCCCGAGCCCAAAAGCTTGGTTCCCGGGAAGCGACTGAGAGAGCCATAAAAGTAGCTACACCCAATGCTAGCTGGCATCGTTTATGGTTAGAACTAGGGCGGTATCTGATCGCCTTCGAACCTCTAACTTTCGTTCTGATAATGAAAACATCTTGGCAATGCTTTCGCTTAAGTTAGTCTTACGACGGTCCAAGAATTTCACCTCTCGCGTCGTAATACTAATGCCCCCAAACTGCTTCTATTCATTACCTCTTGATCTGAAACCAATGAAAGCAGAACAGAGGTCTATTTCATTATCCCATGCACAGAATATTCAGCATTGAAGCCTGCTTTAAGCACTCTAATTGTTCAAAGTAATAGTACCGGCCCACAATAACACTCGTTTAAGAGCATATGCAGGTTTTTAAATAGGAGAACATATGAAAAATACAAGTATTTAATCACATATAAGAACTCCACCGTAATACGCTTACATACATAAAGGTATAGTACTAACCACAATTGTAAGTTGTACTACCCTATGAACACAATTCAACTACGAACGTTTAACCGCAACAACTTTAATATACGCTATTGAGCTGGAATTACCGCGGCTGCTGCACCAGACTTGCCCTCCATTGGTCCTGTAAAGGATTTAAAAGTGTACTCATTCCAATTACAGGGCCTCGGATATGATCCTGTATTGTATTTTTCGCATACCTCCCCGAGCTGGGAGTGGGTAATTTACGCGCCTGCTGCCTTCCTTAGATGTGTAGCCGTTTCTCAGGCTCCCTCTCCGGAATCGAACCCTGATTCCCCGTACCCGTTGCAACCATGTAGTCCTAGATACTACCATCAAAATTGATAGGGCAGACATTTGAAAGATCTGTCGTCGGTACAAGACCATACGATCTGCATGTTATCTAGAGTTCAACCAATATAACGATCTTGCATCGCTTGGTTTTAGCTAATAAAAGCACATTCCCATAAGGTTCATGTTTAATTGCATGTATAGCTCTAGAATTACCACAGTTATCCAAGTAACTGTTAACGATCTAAGGAACCATAACTGATATAATGAGCCTTTTGCGGTTTCACTTTTAATTCGTGTGTACTTAGACATGCATGGGCTTAATCTTTGAGACAAGCATATAACTACTGGCAGGATCAACCAGAATAATGTTTTCCTTCATATTCCATTCATATATTTTGAATCGAAATAAGCAATATAATAGATATATAGATTATAGATTTTCACTTTATATAATTCCATGATTTTATATATTGAATAAAATTCAATATTTCGCCTTTGGGTAAAATTTTAAATATAAGTAAAAAAATCCATTCGATTACGGCCATTTTATATAGCATTCGTAATCCATATTTTCATTTTTAATTTATACTTGTTTTTACCAATATAACAAGAATTTCATCTAATTATGTAATATATATATTTCTATAATTTATCTTTTATACATACATATTTCATTATAAAATATCATTTTATTTCCAACATACATAATTATTGTATCCACACATGTACAATTTTGTTTAACCAATATAAATATTAAGTTAAATCATTTGCATTTTGAAGATAAATTTAAAATTATCTCTTTTCATATATATCTCTGGTAATATATAACATAAAACCAAGCGCATATGATAATATTTCCACATTTAATATATAATTTTATATTTCTTTCATAAGAATCCATATTGTATTATACCGTAACGATATAATAATCCAACTATACGGCAGGTAATAAATTAATATTTGCCTGCCTCCAAAAATTAACGATAATATATGGAAACGATTTGTTATTCTATATATAATAGAAACTTGACTTTGTTTCAACGATATTATCTATAAAGCGTATATTCCTATTATCCGCGGAGCCAGTCCCGTGTCTATAGAACTGAGAAACAAATTTGTACGGATAATAATATACTTTATTGTATGTAACCAATATAAACATAATCCGAAATAAATATTTCGAATAATGCGGAGGTCGGCAACCACTGCCTACCTATAGTAGTTTTGAACCCGCTGTCCTCAAAGCGGGTATTTTCAATTCGTTTGCCACCCAACATACGGGCTATTCTCTTATATATTAAGAGATTATAGGAACATTTCATTTTTTTTCCATTATTCATATAAATGATTTTTTCCCTTATACATATAATAATAATCATTTCATATGTATATTATTTAATTTACTCATATTATTGCCAAAATCATATGAATACATAAGTTTTGAACAATATGAGAGGTCGGCAACCACTGCCTACCTATAGTAGTTTTTGAACCCTCTGTCGTAATTCCGGTCGTTTACACTACTATACCCTCTCACTATAATGGCTTTTCTCTATAATACTAAGAGAATGTGGGATATTTTCAGCATTTTTTCCCTTATACATATAATAATTAATCATTTCATATGTATATTATTTAATTTACTCATATATTGCCAAATCATATGAATACATAATTTGAACAATATGAGAGGTCGGCAACCACTGCCTACCTATAGTAGTTTTGAACCCTCTGTCGTAATTCCGGTCGTTTACACTACTATACCTCTCACTATAATGGCTTTTCTCTATAATACTAAGAGAATGTGGATATTTCAGCATTTTTTCCCTTATACATATAATAATTAATCATTTTCATATGTATATTATTTAATTTACTCATATATTGCCAAAATCATATGAATACATAAGTTTTGAACAATATGAGAGGTCGGCAACCACTGCCTACCTATAGTAGTTTTTGAACCCTCTGTCGTAATTCCGGTCGTTTACACTACTATACCCTCCACTATAATGGCTTTTCTCTATAATACTAAGAGAATGTGGATATTCAGCATTTTTCCCTATACATATAATAATTAATCATTTCATATGTATATTATTTAATTTACTCATATTATTGCAAAATCATATGAATACATAAGTTTGAACAATATGAGAGGTCGGCAACCACTGCCTACCTATAGTAGTTTTTGAACCCTCTGTCGTAATTCCGGTCGTTTACACTACTATACCCTCTCACTATAATGGCTTTTCTCTATTATACTAAGAGAATGTGGGATATTTCAGCATTTTTTCCCTTATACATATAATAATTAATAATTTTCATATGTATATTATTTAATTTACTCATATAATTGCCAAAATCATATGAATACATAAGTTTTGAACAATATGAGAGGTCGGCAACCACTGCCTACCTATAGTAGTTTTGAACCCTCTGTCGTAATTCCGGTCGTTTACACTACTATACCCTCTCACTATAATGCTTTTCTCTATAATACTAAGAGAATGTGGGAATATTTCAGCATTTTTTCCCCTATACATATAATAATTAATAATTTCATATGTATATTATTTAATTTACTCATATAATTGCCAAAATCATATGAATACATAAGTTTTGAACAATATGAGAGGTCGGCAACCACTGCCTACCTATAGTAGTTTTTGAACCCTCTGTCGTAATTCCGGTCGTTTACACTACTATACCCTCTCACTATAATGGCTTTTCTCTATAATACTAAGAGAATGTGGGATATTTTCAGCATTTTTTCCCTTATACATATAATAATTAATCATTTTCATATGTATATTATTTAATTTACTCATATTATTGCCAAAATCATATGAATACATAAGTTTTGAACAATATGAGAGGTCGGCAACCACTGCCTACCTATAGTAGTTTTTGAACCCTCTGTCGTAATTCCGGTCGTTTACACTACTATACCCTCTCACTATAATGGCTTTTCTCTATAATACTAAGAGAATGTGGGATATTTTCAGCATTTTTTCCCTTATACATATAATAATTAATCATTTTCATATGTATATTATTTAATTTACTCATATTATTGCCAAAATCATATGAATACATAAGTTTTGAACAATATGAGAGGTCGGCAACCACTGCCTACCTATAGTAGTTTTTGAACCCTCTGTCGTAATTCCGGTCGTTTACACTACTATACCCTCTCACTATAATGGCTTTTCTCTATAATACTAAGAGAATGTGGGATATTTTCAGATTTTTTCCCTTATACATATAATAATTAATCATTTTCATATGTATATTATTTAATTTACTCATATTATTGCCAAAATCATATGAATACATAAGTTTTGAACAATATGAGAGGTCGGCAACCACTGCCTACCTATAGTAGTTTTTGAACCCTCTGTCGTAATTCCGGTCGTTTACACTACTATACCCTCTCACTATAATGGCTTTTCTCTATATATACTAAGAGAATGTGGGATATTTTCAGCATTTTTTCCCTATACATATAATAATTAATAATTTTCATATGTATATTATTTAATTTACTCATATAATTGCCAAAATCATATGAATACATAAGTTTTGAACAATATGAGAGGTCGGCAACCACTGCCTACCTATAGTAGTTTTTGAACCCTCTGTCGTAATTCCGGTCGTTTACACTACTATACCCTCTCACTATAATGGCTTTTCTCTATAATACTAAGAGAATGTGGGAATATTTCAGCATTTTTTCCCCTATACATATAATAATTAATAATTTTCATATGTATATTATTTAATTTACTCATATAATTGCCAAAATCATATGAATACATAAGTTTTGAACAATATGAGAGGTCGGCAACCACTGCCTACCTATAGTAGTTTTTGAACCCTCTGTCGTAATTCCGGTCGTTTACACTACTATACCCTCTCACTATAATGCTTTTCTCTATAATACTAAGAGAATGTGGGAATTTTCAGCATTTTTTCCCCTATACATATAATAATTAATAATTTTCATATGTATATTATTTAATTTACTCATATAATTGCCAAAATCATATAAATACATAAGTTTGAACAATATCAGAGGTCAGCAACGGTCTTTCCTCTATAATACTAAGATAATATGGGAATATTTCAGCATTTTTTCCTTATACATTTATACATATAATAATAATCATTTTCATATGTATATTATTTAATTTACTCATATTATTGCCAAAATCATATAAATACATAAGTTTTGAACAATATCAGAGGTCAGCAACGGTCTTTCCTCTATAATACTAAGATAATTGGGAATATTTCATCATTTTTCCTTTATACATTTATACATATAATATTTAATCATTTATATGTATATTATTTAATTTACTCATATAATTGCCAAAATCATATAAATACATAAGTTTTTGAACAATATCAGAGGTCGGCAACGGTCTTTCCTCTATAATACTAAGATAATATGGGAATATTTCAGCATTTTTCCCTTATACATATAATAATTAATCATTTTCATATGTATATTATTTAATTTACTCGTATAATTGCCAAAATCCTATGAAGACATAAGAGAATACAATATGAGAGGTCGGCGCAACCATAATATAGTAGTTGATGACGAGGTGTTTGGCAACTTGATACAATTCTTTAAAAAGTCTTTATATTAATTATATGATAGGGACAATATCATATGCGTCACTAAATTGATGACGAGGTGTTTGGCAACGTGACACAAATCATTAAAGTCTTTATATTAATTATATGATAGAGACAATATCATATGCGTCACTAAATTGATGACGAGGTATTTGGCAACTTGATAGAATTCTTTAAAGTCTTTATATCAAAAATTATATATAGGACAATATCATATGCGTCACTAAATTGATGACGAGGTGTTTGGCAACTTGACACAATTCATTAAAGTCTTTATATTAATTATATGATAGAGACATATTATGCGTCACTAAATTGATGACGAGGTATTTGGCAACTTGATATAATTCTTTAAAGTCTTTATATCAAAAATATATGAATATATTATGCAAAATTGATGACGAGGTGTTTGGCAAACTTGACACAATTCATTAAAGTCTTATATTAATTATATGATAGGGACAATATCATATGCGTCACTAAATTTGATGACGAGGTATTTGGCAACTTGATACAATTCTTTAAAGTTTTTTTATATCAAAAATTATATGATAGGGACAATATCATATGCGTCACTAAATTGATGACGAGGTTTTGGCAACTTGACACAATTCATTAAAGTCTTTATATTAATTATATGATAGGGACAATATCATATGCGTCACTTAAATTGATGACGAGGTATTTGGCAACTTGATACAATTCTTTAAAGTTTTATATCAAAAATTATATGATAGGGACAATATCATATGCGTCACTAAATTGATGACGAGGTGTTTGGCAACTTGACACAATTCATTAAAGTCTTTATATTAATTATATGATAGAGACAATATCATATGCGTCACTAAATTGATGACGAGGTATTTGGCAACTTGATAAATTCTTTAAAGTCTTTATATCAAAAATTTATATGATAGGGACAATATCATATGCGTCACTAAATTGATGACGAGGTGTTTGGCAACTTGACACAATTCATTAAAGTCATATGATATATCATATGCGTCACTAAATTGATGACGATTTGAGTCAGACAATATCATATGCGTCACTAAATTGATGACGAGGTATTTGGCAACTTGATACAATTAAAGATTATGATAGGGACAATATCATATGCGTCACTAAATTGATTGAGTCGCGATCGAACACTCGACGAGTGCAGACGTGCCTGCGGATCGACAGCAAATTGTTAGCAAATTGTTCACAGTTGTAAGTCCCGTTACTTGTGCCCAGCCACTTCGCGTCGCGTGATCTTGTCGCGCGTTTTGATTGGCCCAGCCAACGTACCTAACGGTAGTTCGCACTAACACCATCGCACACCCGAGTGTGCGTGTTATCAGCGCAAAAAACCCAGTGCTCGAAGCAGCGGTATAATTGCAAAGCAGCAGCCACGTGCTGCCTGGCTCACCGGCTTACGGTGCCCAGCTTCCCCCCCCCCCCCCCCCTCCTCACTCCTTATCAACTTTGGAGAAGATGGACTGGCAGGCCCCCCGCGCACCCACAAGCAAACAACACCACGCAAAAGGCTCTGAACAGCTCCAGCAGCGAGGAAGCAGCAACACAGAGCCGCGGCGAGAAAAACCGGCAAAGAAGCACAAGAGAGGAGCTGGAAGATAAGCCAAGCACTAGCGCAGCTCTGCGCAAGAAGCTCGCCAACAACGCCTTCGCTTTACTCTCGACCGAAGAAGACGAGTACGACCAAGAGAGCTCTGATGACGAACCCGGACCTAAAGACGATTCCAAGCCCAAGACCCCCGAGAAACCAAAGCCCACCCCGAAGACCATCAAGCCACCTCCGATTTTTATCCCCGATGTGACCAACATCTCGGCACTCGTCAAGATGATCACGACTCTTGTAGGCCCGAAGAACAATTTTACCTACAAGACGTGAATGGCAACAACGTACGTGTCATGATGCCGGACAAAGAGTCCTATACAGCTCTGCGTCTCCAACTTGTGGCCCAAAACAAGAGGCATCGGACTTTCCAGCCGAAAGATGAACGTGCATACAAGGTTGTCATCAAAGGACTCCACCACTCCACCGATCGTGAGGAAATCATTGAAGACCTTCGCAGACAAGGGCACGCTGTTAGAGATCTGCACAATCCCATTGGCAGAAGAACTAAAGAACCGCTGGGAATATTCTTCGCCAACCTGGAGCCTTCCAGCAACAAACAAAGACGTCTACCAAGTCAAGCGGATCTGCAGGTCGGTAGTAACCATTGAACCGCCGCAGAAGTTCAACGACGTGCCTCAATGCTTCAGGTGCCAAGGATTCGGTCATACACAGCGTTACTGCTTCCTGGAATACCGATGTGTAAAGTGTGGAGGCCCTCACGAATCGAGGGCATGTGAGAAGGGAGGACGACAAAGCGTGCTGCTTCCACTGCCAGGCGGACCATCCTGCG
>NC_046672.1:22966854-22996965 GCF_004382145.1 Drosophila mauritiana | reverse complement strand
TGCCGTTCGGATGCTGAAAGAGCAGAAGCTTTCGCCGAACACCTTTACAACGCCTTCTCTCCGTTCGACTGCTGCACTGCGAAGAACATGCTGAAACAGCCCGGTTTCTCAATAGCCCAAGCTCTCCCGGTCCCCCCGTTGGAACCAGTCGACCCTGAGGAAGTTGCGCAGGAGATTGCTCTACTGAAGAAACACAAATCTCCAGGCCTGGATCGTATAGATGCGGCGGCCCTAAAAATGCTCCCATTCCGCTGCACACAAATGCTGGCCAGCATTTACAACAGCTGCTTCCGGCTAGGGTACTTCCCGGAAGAGTGGAAAAGAGCAGAGGTTATTGTCCTCCTCAAGCCTGGTAAGCCTGAAGCCAATCTCGCCTCCTATCGTCCGATTAGTTTGCTGGCAATCCTCTCCAAAATACTCGAAAGAGTATTTTTGCGCAGAGTATTGCCAGTACTGGGATGAGGCTGGTTTGATCCCCGATCACCAGTTTGGCTTCAGGCGCTCCACGGAACACCAGAGCAATGCCACCGGCTAGTCGAACGGATCCTCGAGGCATTCGAGCAAAAGAAATACTGCTGCGCTGTAATGCTCGACGTGAAGCAGGCATTCGACAGAGTTTGGCATCCTGGACTCCTCCATAAACTCAAATCCTACCTCCCAAGCCCCCATTTTACCCTCCTCAAATCCTACACTGAGGGAAGAGCATTCCAAGTCAGATGCGGAAGTGCAATAAGCCTACCCAGACTGATCAGAGCTGGAGTTCCGCAAGGCAGTGTGCTCGGACCAATACTGTACACCCTTTACACCGCAGACCTTCCCATAATCCCCTCCAGGAACCTAACTATAGCGACTTATGCAGATGACACGGCTTTCCTCGCCTCCTCATCCGACCCACGAGAAGCCTCCGAAACAATCCAAAGGCAAATGGACGCGCTACATCCCTGGCTCAGCAGGTGGAACATCGTAGTGAACGCGGAAAAATCTACCCAAACAACATTTGCACTAAGGAGAGGAGACTGCCCACCGGTCACGCTAAACGGAGTCATCATTCCCAACGCACCCGCACCCAAGTACCTAGGACTTACCCTGGACCGCAGGCTCACTTGGCGTCCCCACATCGTCAGCAAACGCATACAGGCCGATGCGCGTCTGAGGCAGATGCATTGGCTTATTGGGAGAGGGTCCAAGCTAAGGCAGAACCACAAAATCCTGGTGTACAAGGCAATTCTCAAGCCCATCTGGACCTACGGGATACAGCTATGGGGCACGGCAAGCCACACGAATCGCCTGCGTATACAGCGGTTCCAGAATAGGTGCTTGAGAATTGCCTGTAATGCGCATCCCTACCACGAGAATGTCGCCATACATAGGGAACTTGGAATCCCACAAGTCGCTGATGAAATCTCCAGGCTCAGCGAGAGATACCTGAAAAGGCTCGAAAACCACCCTAACCACCTCGCCACCAACCTGTTAGACAATAGCCAAACAAGCAGACGTCTCATGAGGAGACACCCTCTCGATCTTCCACAACAATAGACAACACATATAAAACCCGCCACAAATACATGTACAATAGTATCCCTTAAGCTAATGTTCCCCCGCAAAACCATTTAATTATTGTCCACTAGGACAGATTTTAAATAAATAAACGCACGCTAAAAAAAAAAAAAAAAAAAAAAAAAAAAAACTAAATTGATGACGAGTATTGGCAACGTGATAAATTCTTTAAAGTCTTTATATCAAAAATTATACGATAGGACAATATCATATGCGTCACTAAATTGATGACGAGGTATTGCAACTGATATAATTCTTTAAAGTCTTTATATCAAAAATTATATGATAGGGACAATATCATATGCGTCACTAAATTGATGACGAGTGTTTGTTTGGCTACAGGAAAAATCATTTATTTATCGAATCATCAAGCAAAGGATAAGCTTCAGTGGATCGCAGTATGGCAGCTGCTCAACCACTTACAACACCTTGCCTGTTACAAAAGTCGTTTACAATTGATTCTAGGCTTTGTCATTGTATTAAATAATGCTTTTATATGTAACTAGCGCGGCATCAGGTGATCGAAGATCCTCCTAATTTACTATGTTACAAATTACATTGGCATCACATCCATTGTCGTTTATAAAATAAATTATAAACTTTAAATGGTTTAGAAGCCATACAATGCAAATTGCCCCTTATTTATCATTGCAGTCCAGCACGGATACGACCTTAGAGGCGTTCAGGCATAATCCAACGGACGTAGCGTCATACCACTGTTCGCTCGAACAAGTATTGTGCCATTGGTCCGTACCTGCGGTTCCTCTCGTACTACGCAGGAATGCTGTCGCAACAACGTTTTGTCATTAGTAGGGTAAAACTAACCTGTCTCACGACGGTCTAAACCCAGCTCACGTTCCCTTGCATGGGTGAACAATCCAACGCTTGGTGAATTTTGCTTCACAATGATAGGAAGAGCCGACATCGAAGGATCAAAAAGCGACGTCGCTATGAACGCTTGGCCGCCACAAGCCAGTTATCCCTATGGTAACTTTTCTGACACCTCTTGTTAAAAACTCTTTAAACCAAAAGGATCGATAGGCCGAGCTTTTGCTGTCCCTGTGTGTACTGAACACCGAGATCAAGTCAGCATTTGCCCTTTTGCTCTATGTGTGGTTTCTGTCCGCACTGAGCTGGCCTTGGGACACCTCCGTTATTATTTGAGAGATGTACCGCCCCAGTCAAACTCCCTACCTGGCAATGTCCTTGAATTGGATCATACCTGAGTAATTGGAGTTATACCAAATTTTCAAATCAAAAATACATAAATGCATCGTTTTATTAAAGAATTTGTTTGCGATTATATAACAAACTCGTGATACTTTGATCAAGAAGCTTGCATCAAAACCCAATACCATAAGATATAATAAATATATCCGTATAATGGCTAGGAAATGATACACGTTCCATTTAATCAAGTAAGTAAGGAAACAATAAGAGTAGTGGTATTTCATTGACGATACCAAACCGAGGTCTAATATCTCCCACTTATTCTACACCTCTTATGTCTCCTTACACTGCCAGATTAGAGTCAAGCTCAAAAGGGTCTTCTTTCCCCGCTAATTATTCCAAGCCCGTTCCCTTGGCTGTGGTTTCGCTAGATAGTAGATAGGGACAGTAGGAATCTCGTTAATCCATTCATGCGCGTCACTAATTAGATGACGAGGCATTTGGCTACCTTAGAGAGTCATAGTTACTCCCGCCGTTGACCCGCGCTTACTTGAATTTCTTCACTTTGACATTCAGAGCACTGGGCAGAAATCACATTGTGTCAACACCCGCTAGGGCCATCACAATGCTTTGTTTTAATTAGACAGTCGGATTCCCCAAGTCCGTGCCAGTTCTGAATTGATTGTTAATTGATAATCGTTATAATTGATAAGAACTAATTGGTTTAACCCAAATAGTATTCTTAAAAATTTTAGCAAGAAAGTTCCACAATTGGCTACGTAACTAAACTATCCGGGGAACAAGTAACTAACATAAATGCTAGAAACTCTATTTACCCAGAACGAGCACATAAACCATGTTATTGTTTCCCAATCAAGCCCGACTATCTCAATCTTCAGAGCCAATCCTTATCCCGAAGTTACGGATCTAATTTGCCGACTTCCCTTACCTACATTATTCTATCGACTAGAGACTCTTCACCTTGGAGACCAGCTGCGGATATTGGTACGGCCTGTTGAGAAGTTTGCGTGTCCCCACCATAAATTTTCAAGGTCCGAGGAGAAAATATCGACACAACAGTATATGTCATGCTCTTCTAGCCCATCTACCATATCTCTCTGCGAAAGACTTCCATGGTAGTACGGCTATAAAACAGAAAAGAAAACTCTTCCGATATCTCTCGACGGCTTCTTTATGGTCGTTCCTGTTGCCAGGATGAGCACGAGGCCCATATTTAATAACAAACGGATACTCAACAGGTTACGGAATTGGAACCGTATTCCCTTTCGTTCAAAATTATTCAAGTGTATTATATTCGCTTTGTTTATATAGTTAGGCATTTTTGTTTTACTTGAAAATTTTCGGCTTTCGCCTTGAACTTAGGACCGACTAACTCGTGATCAACCACTGTTCACACGAAACCCTTCTCCACTTCAGTCCTCCAAGGTCTCATTCGATTATTTGCTACTACCACCAAGATCTGTACCAATGGCAGCTCCATGCAGGCTTACGCCAAACACTTCTACGCATACCATTGTACCTTCCTACTCACTAAAGTTTCAAAATTTATATCACAAGTAATATAAATCATCTACTTTAGCGGTAATGTATAGGTATACAACTTAAGCGCCATCCATTTTAAGGGCTAGTTGCTTCGGCAGGTGAGTTGTTACACACTCCTTAGCGGATTTCGACTTCCATGATCACCGTCCTGCTGTTTTAAGCAACCAACGCCTTTCATGGTATCTGCATGAGTTGTTAATTTGGCACCGTAACATTACGTTTGGTTCATCCCACAGCGCCAGTTCTGCTTACCAAAAGTGGCCCACTGGGCACATTATATCATAACCTTGAACTTCATATCAAGAAAGTTAAGGTTCTTACCCATTTAAAGTTTGAGAATAGGTTAAGATCGTTTCGACCCTAAGGCCTCTAATCATTCGCTTTACCAGATAAGATTATTTTATATAATATTAAAATGCACCAGCTATCCTGAGGGAAACTTCGGAAGGAACCAGCTACTAGATGGTTCGATTGGTCTTTCGCCCCTATACTCAATTCTGACAATCGATTTGCACGTCAGAACTGTTTCGGTCTTCCATCAGGGTTTCCCCTGACTTCAACCTGATCAAGTATAGTTCACCATCTTTCGGGTCACAGCATATATGCTCAAGGTACGTTCCAGTTAGAGGCATAAATAATATAAATATACATTATACATAACTATATAGAACGCCCCGGGATTGTGTTAATTAGCTATAAATAGCTAAAAAACTAATCCCATTATTAGTCAAGTTAATTACGCTATTAGGTTTACATCCCAATAACTTGCACATATGTTAGACTCCTTGGTCCGTGTTTCAAGACGGGTCCCGAAGGTATCCTGAATCTTTCGCATTGTTAATCATACAAGAGCATATAATAAACACAAAAATCAATGATAATTATGCCATTATATAATTCCGAAAATTAACGCTCTGTAATAATATAAATCTATCAGCACTTTATCAAATTAATAACATTTATTCTGTGTTAAAATGCAAGCAATTTAATTGGAATAAACTATAAGTTATATTTTATGATAAATTTGGGATATGCTAATAGATTACAATGTCCTTATATGGAAAAAATGCACATTATTCTTAATAATATTATTTAAATATTACAATTTTAATGATGAATTTTCCATAACGGATATTCAGGTTCATCGGGCTTAACCTCTAAGCAGTTTCACGTACTGTTTAACTCTCTATTCAGAGTTCTTTTCAACTTTCCCTCACGGTACTTGTTTACTATCGGTCTCATGGTTATATTTAGTTTTAGATGGAGTTTACCACCCACTTAGTGCTGCACTATCAAGCAACACGACTCTTTGGAAACATCATCTAGTAATCATTAACGTTATACGGGCCTGGCACCCTCTATGGGTAAATGGCCTCATTTAAGAAGGACTTAAATCATTAATTTCTCATACTAGAATATTGACGCTCCATACACTGCATCTCACATTTGCCATATAGACAAAGTGACTTAGTGCTGAACTGTTTTCTTTTCGCTCGCCGCTACTAAGAAAATCCTTGTTAGTTTCTTTTCCTCCCCTAATTAATATGCTTAAATTCAGGGGGTAGTCCCATATGAGTTGAGGTTGTATATATAACTATTTTTTGCCATAAATTCTTTATATATAAATGATAAAACAATCAATTAAATTCGTTATAAATAGTTCCAATAGTTCTTGTAAGCAAAGTTATTTTTTATCCATTTAACGAACCAACGAAGAATAATAACAAAACCAAGATTTTTCTTTTTCCGAATCATTAATAAGAGACAATTCTAGATGAAAAATATTTCAATTTTTTATGCTAGACATTTCTCAGTATTATTTGATTGAAAAAGAAAATATTTCTCTTCGTTTTTCACATTCAAATGTGAGATAATGTTTTTCATTTCTTTTTAATATTATGAATAAAATCATTATTTAATCCAATAATATACCATATGCTTATAAAAAATTTATAAACAACTTAATTAGCATAGTCTTACAACCCTCAACCATATGTAGTCCAAGCAGCACTATAAAATTAATTAAAGTACATAACAGCATGGACTGCGATATGCGTTCAAAATGTCGATGTTCATGTGTCCTGCAGTTCACACGATGACGCACAGTTTGCTGCGTTCTTCATCGACCCATGAGCCGAGTGATCCACCGCTTAGAGTTTTATAATTCATTTTTATATAATATCAATATTGTTTTTATTGAAAGAAATTAAAAATACACCATTTTACTGGCATATATCAATTCCTTCAATAAATTTATTTTTATACCTAAAAATAAATGTTGCGATATGTCTTAGTTTCATATAAGCATTATGTATCATAAAAATCTGGTTATGGTTTGCTATTTTGGGTGACACATACTGCAAAATTTATATAAAACATTAACCTGATGGATGACAGGTACAAACATTGTATATTTTAGGTTGTTGCATTAGCCAACGTATGCTCATAACATAGATGAACAATACATATTCGCAACGCGTGTATATTATGGTCCATATACACACACACTTATTTTGAATACCACATTCAAAATTATTTTAATTTTAATTCGACTTCTACTTTCAAATTTTGTTCAGTTTCTTCGATTTCCATTTTCGAGAATTTGTTTTTATAGGAAACGCCATTGTTGTAGTAGGTACTGCCACAAATACGCACAACAACATTAATAATGTTAAAGTCTTTTTATGAGGTTGCCAAGCCCCACATATAAAATAAAAGCCATCTTCATTTTATTTTGACTTTAACTTTTGATTCCGTGGAATCATTTTGTAATATTTTTATTTTGGTAAATTGTATTTATTTGTATTATAACAAATGTTTATTAACGATAAGGATATTATACAATAATGATCCTTCCGCAGGTTCACCTACGGAAACCTTGTTACGACTTTTACTTCCTCTAAATAATCAAGTTCGGTCAACTTTTGCGAAACAACCGTAACACGCAAGGCGTCACAGTGATCACGTCCGGAGACCTCACTAAATAATTCAATCGGTAGTAGCGACGGGCGGTGTGTACAAAGGGCAGGGACGTAATCAATGCGAGTTAATGACTCACACTTACTGGGAATTCCAAGTTCATGTGAACAGTTTCAGTTCACAATCCCAAGCATGAAAGTGGTTCAGCGGTTTACCCGGACCTCTCGGTCTAGGAAATACACGTTGATACTTTCATTGTAGCGCGCGTGCAGCCCAGGACATCTAAGGGCATCACAGACCTGTTATTGCTCAATCTCATTATTGCTAGACGCAATTTGTCCATTTAAGAAGCTAGTGTCCTTATAATGGGACAAACCAACAGGTACGGCTCCACTTACATAAACACATTCAAACACAATAAACATTTTACTGCCACCATGAATGAAGGCTACATAAGCTTCAGCACCATAATCCTGAAGATATCTATTTAATATATTTGAGTCTCGTTCGTTATCGGAATTAACCAGACAAATCACTCCACGAACTAAGAACGGCCATGCACCACCACCCATAGATTCGAGAAAGAGCTATCAATCTGTCTTACACACTTATGTTCGGACCTGGTAAGTTTTCCCGTGTTGAGTCAAATTAAGCCGCAGGCTCCACTCCTGGTGGTGCCCTTCCGTCAATTCCTTTAAGTTTCAGCTTTGCAACCATACTTCCCCCGGAGCCCAAAAGCTTTGGTTTCCCGGGAAGCGACTGAGAGAGCCATAAAAGTAGCTACACCCAATTGCTAGCTGGCATCGTTTATGGTTAGAACTAGGGCGGTATCTGATCGCCTTCGAACCTCTAACTTTCGTTCTTGATTAATGAAAACATCTTTGGCAAATGCTTTCGCTTAAGTTAGTCTTACGACGGTCCAAGAATTTCACCTCTCGCGTCGTAATACTAATGCCCCCAAACTGCTTCTATTAATCATTACCTCTTGATCTGAAAACCAATGAAAGCAGAACAGAGGTCTTATTTCATTATCCCATGCACAGAATATTCAGGCATTTGAAGCCTGCTTTAAGCACTCTAATTTGTTCAAAGTAATAGTACCGGCCCACAATAACACTCGTTTAAGAGCACTAGTGCAGGTTTTTAAATAGGAGGAACATATGAAAAAATACAAGTATTTAATCACATATAAGAACTCCACCGGTAATACGCTTACATACATAAAGGTATAGTACTAACCACAATTGTAAGTTGTACTACCCGTATGAAGCACAAGTTCAACTACGAACGTTTTAACCGCAACAACTTTAATATACGCTATTGGAGCTGGAATTACCGCGGCTGCTGGCACCAGACTTGCCCTCCAATTGGTCCTTGTTAAAGGATTTAAAGTGTACTCATTCCAATTACAGGGCCTCGGATATGAGTCCTGTATTGTTATTTTTCGTCACTACCTCCCCGAGCTGGGAGTGGGTAATTTACGCGCCTGCTGCCTTCCTTAGATGTGGTAGCCGTTTCTCAGGCTCCCTCTCCGGAATCGAACCCTGATTCCCCGTTACCCGTTGCAACCATGGTAGTCCTAGATACTACCATCAAAAGTTGATAGGGCAGACATTTGAAAGATCTGTCGTCGGTACAAGACCATACGATCTGCATGTTATCTAGAGTTCAACCAATATAACGATCTTGCGATCGCTTGGTTTTAGCCTAATAAAAGCACATGTCCCATAAGGTTCATGTTTTAATTGCATGTATTAGCTCTAGAATTACCACAGTTATCCAAGTAACTGTTAACGATCTAAGGAACCATAACTGATATAATGAGCCTTTTGCGGTTTCACTTTTAATTCGTGTGTACTTAGACATGCATGGCTTAATCTTTGAGACAAGCATATAACTACTGGCAGGATCAACCAGAATAATGTTTTTCCTTCATATTCCATTCATATATTTTGAATCGAAATAAGCAATATAATAGATATATAGATATATAGATTTTTCACTTTATATAATTCCATGATTTTTATTATATTGAATAAAATTCAATATTTCGCCTTTGGGTAAAATTTTAAATATATAAGTAAAAAAATCCATTCGATTACGGCCATTTTTATATAGCATTCGTAATCCATATTTTCATTTTTAATTTATACTTGTTTTACCAATATAACAAGAATTTCATCTAATTATTGTAATATATATATTTCTATAATTTTATCTTTTTATACATACATATTTCATTATAAAATATCATTTTATTTCCAACATACATAATTATTGTATCCACACATGTACAATTTTTGTTTAACCAATATAAATATTAAGTTAAATCATTTGCATTTTGAAGATAAATTTAAAATTTATCTCTTTTCATATATATCTCTGGTAATATATAACATAAAACCAAGCGCATATGATAATATTTCCACATTTAATATATAATTTTATATTTCTTTCATAAGAATCCATATTTGTATTATACCGTAACGATATAATAATCCAACTATACGGCAGGTAATAAATTAATATTTGCCTGCCTCCAAAAATTAACGATAATATATGGAAACGATTTGTTATTCTATATATAATAGAAACTTGACTTTTGTTTCAACGATATTATCTATAAAGCGTATATTCCTATTATCCGCGGAGCCAAGTCCCGTGTTCTATAGAACTGAGAAACAAATTTGTACGGATAATAATATACTTTATTGTATGTAACCAATATAAACATAATCCGAAATAAATATTTCGAATAATGCGGGAGGTCGGCAACCACTGCCTACCTATAGTAGTTTTTGAACCCGCTGTCCTCAAAGCGGGTATTTTCAATTCCGTTTGCCACCCAACATACGGGCTATTCTCTTATATATTAAGAGATTATAGGAACATTTCATTTTTTTTCCATTATTCATATATAATATGATTATTTTTTCCCTTATACATATAATAATTAATCATTTTCATATGTATATTATTTAATTTACTCATATTATTGCCAAAATCATATGAATACATAAGTTTTGAACAATATGAGAGGTCGGCAACCACTGCCTACCTATAGTAGTTTTTGAACCCTCTGTCGTAATTCCGGTCGTTTACACTACTATACCCTCTCACTATAATGGCTTTTCTCTATAATACTAAGAGAATGTGGGATATTTTCAGCATTTTTTCCCTTATACATATAATAATTAATCATTTTCATATGTATATTATTTAATTTACTCATATTATTGCCAAAATCATATGAATACATAAGTTTTGAACAATATGAGAGGTCGGCAACCACTGCCTACCTATAGTAGTTTTTGAACCCTCTGTCGTAATTCCGGTCGTTTACACTACTATACCCTCTCACTATAATGGCTTTTCTCTATAATACTAAGAGAATGTGGGATATTTTCAGAATTTTTTCCCTTATACATATAATAATTAATCATTTTCATATGTATATTATTTAATTTACTCATATTATTGCCAAAATCATATGAATACATAAGTTTTGAACAATATGAGAGGTCGGCAACCACTGCCTACCTATAGTAGTTTTTGAACCCTCTGTCGTAATTCCGGTCGTTTACACTACTATACCCTCTCACTATAATGGCTTTTCTCTATTATACTAAGAGAATGTGGGATATTTTCAGCATTTTTTCCCTTATACATATAATAATTAATAATTTTCATATGTATATTATTTAATTTACTCATATAATTGCCAAAATCATATGAATACATAAGTTTTGAACAATATGAGAGGTCGGCAACCACTGCCTACCTATAGTAGTTTTTGAACCCTCTGTCGTAATTCCGGTCGTTTACACTACTATACCCTCTCACTATAATGGCTTTTCTCTATAATACTAAGAGAATGTGGGAATATTTCAGCATTTTTTCCCCTATACATATAATAATTAATAATTTTCATATGTATATTATTTAATTTACTCATATAATTGCCAAAATCATATGAATACATAAGTTTTGAACAATATGAGAGGTCGGCAACCACTGCCTACCTATAGTAGTTTTTGAACCCTCTGTCGTAATTCCGGTCGTTTACACTACTATACCCTCTCACTATAATGGCTTTTCTCTATAATACTAAGAGAATGTGGGAATATTTCAGCATTTTTTCCCCTATACATATAATAATTAATAATTTTCATATGTATATTATTTAATTTACTCATATAATTGCCAAAATCATATAAATACATAAGTTTTGAACAATATCAGAGGTCAGCAACGGTCTTTCCTCTATAATACTAAGATAATATGGGAATATTTTCAGCATTTTTTCCCTTATACATTTATACATATAATAATTAATCATTTTCATATGTATATTATTTAATTTACTCATATTATTGCCAAAATCATATAAATACATAAGTTTTGAACAATATCAGAGGTCAGCAACGGTCTTTCCTCTATAATACTAAGATAATGTGGGAATATTTCATCATTTTTTCCTTTATACATTTATACATATAATATTTAATCATTTTATATGTATATTATTTAATTTACTCATATAATTGCCAAAATCATATAAATACATAAGTTTTGAACAATATCAGAGGTCGGCAACGGTCTTTCCTCTATAATACTAAGATAATATGGGAATATTTCAGCATTTTTTCCCTTATACATATAATAATTAATCATTTTCATATGTATATTATTTAATTTACTCGTATAATTGCCAAAATCCTATGAAGACATAAGAGAATACAATATGAGAGGTCGGCGCAACCATAATATAGTAGTTGATGACGAGGTGTTTGGCAACTTGATACAATTCTTTAAAAAGTCTTTATATTAATTATATGATAGGGACAATATCATATGCGTCACTAAATTGATGACGAGGTGTTTGGCAACGTGACACAAATCATTAAAGTCTTTATATTAATTATATGATAGAGACAATATCATATGCGTCACTAAATTGATGACGAGGTATTGGCAACTTGATAGAATTCTTTAAAGTCTTTATATCAAAAATTATATGATAGGGACAATATCATATGCGTCACTAAATTGATGACGAGGTGTTTGGCAACTTGACACAATTCATTAAAGTCTTTATATTAATTATATGATAGAGACAATATCATATGCGTCACTAAATTGATGACGAGGTATTTGGCAACTTGATAAATTCTTTAAAGTTTTATATCAAAATTATATGATAGGGACAATATCATATGCGTCACTAAATTGATGACGAGGTGTTGCAACTTGACACAATTCATTAAAGTCTTTATATTAATTATATGATAGGACAATATCATATGCGTCACTAAATTGATGACGAGGTATTTGGCAACTTGATACAATTCTTTAAAGTTTTATATCAAAAATTATATGATAGGGACAATATCATATGCGTCACTAAATTGATGACGAGGTGTTTGGCAACTTGACACAATTCATTAAAGTCTTTATATTAATTATATGATAGGACAATATCATATGCGTCACTAAATTGATGACGAGGTATTTGGCAACTTGATACAATTCTTTAAAGTTTTATATCAAAAATTATATGATAGGGACAATATCATATGCGTCACTAAATTGATGACGAGGTTTGGCAACTTGACACAATTCATTAAAGTCTTATATTAATATATGATAGGACAATATCATATGCGTCACTAAATTGATGACGAGGTATTTGGCAACGTGATAGAATTCTTTAAAGTCTTTATATCAAAAATTATACGATAGGGACAATATCATATGCGTCACTAAATTGATGACGAGGTATTTGGCAACTTGATATAATTCTTTAAAGTCTTTATATCAAAAATTATATGATAGGGACAATATCATATGCGTCACTAAATTGATGACGAGGTGTTTGTTTGGCTACAGGAAAAATCATTTATTTATCGAATCATCAAGCAAAGGATAAGCTTCAGTGGATCGCAGTATGGCAGCTGCTCAACCACTTACAACACCTTGCCTGTTACAAAAGTCGTTTACAATTGATTCTAGGCTTTGTCATTGTATTAAATAATGCTTTTATATGTAACTAGCGCGGCATCAGGTGATCGAAGATCCTCCTAATTTACTATGTTACAAATTACATTGGCATCACATCCATTGTCGTTTATAAAATAAATTATAAACTTTAAATGGTTTAGAAGCCATACAATGCAAATTGCCCCTTATTTATCATTGCAGTCCAGCACGGATACGACCTTAGAGGCGTTCAGGCATAATCCAACGGACGTAGCGTCATACCACTGTTCGCTCGAACAAGTATTGTGCCATTGGTCCGTACCTGCGGTTCCTCTCGTACTACGCAGGAATGCTGTCGCAACAACGTTTTGTCATTAGTAGGGTAAAACTAACCTGTCTCACGACGGTCTAAACCCAGCTCACGTTCCCTTGCATGGGTGAACAATCCAACGCTTGGTGAATTTTGCTTCACAATGATAGGAAGAGCCGACATCGAAGGATCAAAAAGCGACGTCGCTATGAACGCTTGGCCGCCACAAGCCAGTTATCCCTATGGTAACTTTTCTGACACCTCTTGTTAAAAACTCTTTAAACCAAAAGGATCGATAGGCCGAGCTTTTGCTGTCCCTGTGTGTACTGAACACCGAGATCAAGTCAGCATTTGCCCTTTTGCTCTATGTGTGGTTTCTGTCCGCACTGAGCTGGCCTTGGGACACCTCCGTTATTATTTGAGAGATGTACCGCCCCAGTCAAACTCCCTACCTGGCAATGTCCTTGAATTGGATCATACCTGAGTAATTGGAGTTATACCAAATTTTCAAATCAAAAATACATAAATGCATCGTTTATTAAAGAATTTGTTTGCGATTATATAACAAACTCGTGATACTTTGATCAAGAAGCTTGCATCAAAACCCAATACCATAAGATATAATAAATATATCCGTATAATGGCTAGGAAATGATACACGTTCCATTTAATCAAGTAAGTAAGGAAACAATAAGAGTAGTGGTATTTCATTGACGATACCAAACCGAGGTCTAATATCTCCCACTTATTCTACACCTCTTATGTCTCCTTACACTGCCAGATTAGAGTCAAGCTCAAAAGGGTCTTCTTTCCCCGCTAATTATTCCAAGCCCGTTCCCTTGGCTGTGGTTTCGCTAGATGGACAGTAGGAATCTCGTTAATCCATTCATGCGCGTCACTAATTAGATGACGAGGCATTTGGCTACCTTAAGAGAGTCATAGTTACTCCCGCCGTTGACCCGCGCTTACTTGAATTTCTTCACTTTGACATTCAGAGCACTGGGCAGAAATCACATTGTGTCAACACCCGCTAGGGCCATCACAATGCTTTGTTTTAATTAGACAGTCGGATTCCCCAAGTCCGTGCCAGTTCTGAATTGATTGTTAATTGATAATCGTTATAATTGATAAGAACTAATTGGTTTAACCCAAATAGTATTCTTAAAAATTTTAGCAAGAAAGTTCCACAATTGGCTACGTAACTAAACTATCCGGGGAACAAGTAACTAACATAAATGCTAGAAACTCTATTTACCCAGAACGAGCACATAAACCATGTTATTGTTCCCAATCAAGCCCGACTATCTCAATCTTCAGAGCCAATCCTTATCCCGAAGTTACGGATCTAATTTGCCGACTTCCCTTACCTACATTATTCTATCGACTAGAGACTCTTCACCTTGGAGACCAGCTGCGGATATTGGTACGGCCTGTTGAGAAGTTTGCGTGTCCCCACCATAAATTTTCAAGGTCCGAGGAGAAAATATCGACACAACAGTATATGTCATGCTCTTCTAGCCCATCTACCATATCTCTCTGCGAAAGACTTCCATGGTAGTACGGCTATAAAACAGAAAAGAAAACTCTTCCGATATCTCTCGACGGCTTCTTTATGGTCGTTCCTGTTGCCAGGATGAGCACGAGCCCATATTTAATAACAAACGGATACTCAACAGGTTACGGAATTGGAACCGTATTCCCTTTCGTTCAAAATTATTCAAGTGTATTATATTCGCTTTGTTATATAGTTAGGCATTTTTGTTTACTTGAAAATTTCGGCTTCGCCTTGAACTTAGGACCGACTAACTCGTGATCAACCACTGTTCACACGAAACCCTTCTCCACTTCAGTCCTCCAAGGTCTCATTCGATTATTGCTACTACCACCAAGATCTGTACCAATGGCAGCTCCATGCAGGCTTACGCCAAACACTTCTACGCATACCATTGTACCTTCCTACTCACTAAAGTTTCAAAATTTATATCACAAGTAATATAAATCATCTACTTTAGCGGTAATGTATAGGTATACAACTTAAGCGCCATCCATTTTAAGGGCTAGTTGCTTCGGCAGGTGAGTTGTTACACACTCCTTAGCGGATTTCGACTTCCATGATCACCGTCCTGCTGTTTTAAGCAACCAACGCCTTTCATGGTATCTGCATGAGTTGTTAATTTGGGCACCGTAACATTACGTTTGGTTCATCCCACAGCGCCAGTTCTGCTTACCAAAAGTGGCCCACTGGGCACATTATATCATAACCTTGAACTTCATATCAAGAAAGTTAAGGTTCTTACCCATTTAAAGTTTGAGAATAGGTTAAGATCGTTTCGACCCTAAGGCCTCTAATCATTCGCTTTACCAGATAAGATTATTTTATATAATATTAAAATGCACCAGCTATCCTGAGGGAAACTTCGGAAGGAACCAGCTACTAATGGTTCGATTGGTCTTTCGCCCCTATACTCAATTCTGACAATCGATTTGCACGTCAGAACTGTTTCGGTCTTCCATCAGGGTTTCCCCTGACTTCAACCTGATCAAGTATAGTTCACCATCTTTCGGGTCACAGCATATATGCTCAAGGTACGTTCCAGTTAGAGGCATAAATAATATAAATATACATTATACATAACTATATAGAACGCCCCGGGATTGTGTTAATTAGCTATAAATAGCTAAAAACTAATCCCATTATTAGTCAAGTTAATTACGCTATTAGGTTTACATCCCAATAACTTGCACATATGTTAGACTCCTTGGTCCGTGTTTCAAGACGGGTCCCGAAGGTATCCTGAATCTTTCGCATTGTTAATCATACAAGAGCATATAATAAACACAAAAATCAATGATAATTATGCCATTATATAATTCCGAAAAATTAACGCTCTGTAATAATATAAATCTATCAGCACTTTATCAAATTAATAACATTTATTCTGTGTTAAAATGCAAGCAATTAATTGGAATAAACTATAAGTTATATTTTATGATAAATTTGGGATATGCTAATAGATTACAATGTCCTTATATGGAAAAAATGCACATTATTCTTAATAATATTATTTAAATATTACAATTTTAATGATGAATTTCCATAACGGATATTCAGGTTCATCGGCTTAACCTCTAAGCAGTTTCACGTACTGTTTAACTCTCTATTCAGAGTTCTTTTCAACTTTCCCTCACGTACTTGTTTACTATCGGTCTCATGGTTATATTAGTTTAGATGGAGTTTACCACCCACTTAGTGCTGCACTATCAAGCAACACGACTCTTGGAAACATCATCTAGTAATCATTAACGTTATACGGCCTGGCACCCTCTATGGTAAATGCCTCATTTAAAAGGACTTAAATCATAATTCTCATACTAGAATATTGACGCTCCATACACTGCATCTCACATTTGCCATATAGACAAATGACTTAGTGCTGAACTGTTTTCTTTCGCTCGCCGCTACTAAGAAATCCTTGTTAGTTCTTTTCCTCCCTAATAATATGCTTAAATCAGGGGTAGTCCCATATAGTTGAGGTGTATATATAACTATTTTTGCCATAAATTCTTTATATATAAATGATAAAACAATCAATTAAATTCGTTATAAATAGTTCCAATAGTTCTTGTAAGCAAAGTTATTTTTTATCCATTTAACGAACCAACGAAGAATAATAACAAAACCAAGATTTTCTTTTCCGAATCATTAAAAAGACAATCTAGATGAAAAATATTCAATTTTTATGCTAGACATTTCTCAGTATTATTGATTGAAAAAGAAAATATTCTCTTCGTTTTCACATCAAATGTGAGATAATGTTTTCATTTCTTTTTAATATATATAAAAATCATTATTTAATCCAATAATATACCATATGCTTATAAAAAATTTAAAACAACTTAATTACATAGTCTACAACCCTCAACCAATGTATCAAGCAGCACTATAAAATTAATAAAGTACATACAGCATGGACTGCGAATGCGTTCAAAATGTCGATGTCATGGTCCTGCAGTTCACACGATGACGCACAGTTGCTGCGTTCTTCATCGACCCATGAGCCGATGATCCACCGCTTAGAGTTTTATAATTCATTTTTATATAATATCAATATTGTTTTTATTGAAAGAAATAAAATACACCATTTACTGGCATATATCAATCCTTCAATAAATTTATTTTATACCTAAAATAAATGTTGCGATATTCTTATTTATATAAGCATTATGTATCATAAAATCTGGTTATGGTTGCTATTTGGTGACACATACTGCAAATTTAATAAAACATTAACCTGATGGATGACAGGTACAACATTGTATATTTAGGTTGTTGCATAGCAACGTATGCTCATACATAGATGAACAATACATATTCGCAACGCGTGTATATTATGTCCATATACACACACACTTATTTGAATACCACATTCAAAATTATTTAATTTTAATTCGACTTCTACTTTCAAATTTGTTCAGTTTCTTCGATTCCATTTTCGAGAATTTGTTTTTATAGGAAACGCCATTGTGTAGTAGGTACTGCCACAAATACGCACAACAACATTATATTTAAAGTCTTTTTATGGTTGCAAGCCCCACATATAAAATAAAAGCCATCTTCATTTTATTTGACTTTAACTTTTGATTCCGTGGAATCATTTTGTAATATTTTATTTGGTAAATGTATTATTTGTATTATAACAAATGTTATTAACGATAAGGATATTATACAAAATGATCCTTCCGCAGTTCACCTACGGAAACCTTGTTACGACTTTACTTCCTCTAAATAATCAAGTTCGGTCAACTTTGCGAAACAACCGTAACACGCAAGGCGTCACAGTGATCACGTCCGGAGACCTCACTAAATAATTCAATCGTAGTAGCGACGGCGGTGTGTACAAAGGCAGGGACGTAATCAATGCGAGTAATGACTCACACTACTGGGAATTCCAAGTTCATGTGAACAGTTTCATTCACAATCCCAAGCATGAAAGTGGTTCACGGTTTACCCGGACCTCTCGGTCTAGGAAATACACGTTGATACTTTCATGTAGCGCGCGTGCAGCCCAGACATCTAAGGGCATCACAACCTTTATGCTCAATCTCATTATTGCTAGACGCAATTTGCCATTTAGAAGCTAGTGTCCTTAAATGGGACAAACAACAGTACGGCTCCACTTACATAAACACATCAAACACAATAAACATTTTACTGCCACCATGATGAAGGCTACATAAGCTTCAGCACATAATCCTAAGATATCTATTAATATATTTGAGTCTCGTTCGTTATCGAATTACCAGACAAATCACTCCACGAACTAAGAACGCCATGCACCACCACCATAATTCGAGAAAGAGCTATCAATCTTCTTACACACTTATGTTCGGACCTGGTAGTTTTCCCGTGTTGAGTCAATTAAGCCGCAGGCTCCTCCTGTGGTGCCCTTCCGTCAATTCCTTTAAGTTTCAGCTTTGCAACCATACTTCCCCGGAGCCCAAAGCTTTGGTTTCCCGGAAGCGACTGAGAGAGCCATAAAGTACTACACCAATTGCTAGCTGCATCGTTTATGTTAGAACTAGGGCGGTATCTGATCGCCTTCGAACCTCTAACTTTCGTTCTTGATTAATGAAACATCTTTGGCAATGCTTTCGCTTAAGTAGTCTTACGACGGTCCAGAATTCACCTCTCGCTCGAATACTAATGCCCCAAACTGCTTCTATTAATCATTACCTCTTGATCTAAAACCAATGAAAGCAGAACAGAGGTCTTATTTCATTATCCATGCACAGAATATTCAGGCATTTGAAGCCTGCTTTAAGCACTCTAATTTGTTCAAAGTAATAGTACCGGCCCACAATAACACTCGTTTAAGGCACTAGTGCAGGTTTTAAATAGGAGGAACATATGAAAAAATACAAGTATTTAATCACATATAAGAACTCCACCGGTAATACGCTTACATACATAAAGGTATAGTAATAACCACAATGTAAGTTGTACTACCCGTATGAAGCACAAGTTCAACTACGACGTTTAACCGCAACAACTTAATATACGCTATTGAGCTGGAATTACGCGGCTGCTGCACCAGACTGCCCTCCAATTGGTCCTTGTTAAAGGATTAAAGTGTACTCATTCCATTACAGGGCCTCGGATATGAGTCCTGTATGTTATTTTTCGTCACTACCTCCCCGAGTGGGAGTGGGTAATTACGCGCCTGCTGCCTTCCTTAGATGTGGTGCCGTTCTCAGGCTCCCTCTCCGGAATCGAACCCTGATTCCCCGTTACCCGTTGCAACCATGGTAGTCCTAGATACTACCATCAAAATGATAGGGCAGACATTTGAAAGATCTGTCGTCGGTACAGACCATACGATCTGCATGTTATCTAGAGTTCAACCAATATAACGATCTTGCGATCGCTTGGTTTTAGCCTAATAAAAGCACATGTCCCATAAGTTCATGTTTTAATTGCATGTATTAGCTCTAGAATACCACAGTTATCCAAGTAACTGTTAACGATCTAAGGAACATAACTGATATAATGAGCCTTTTGCGGTTTCACTTTTATTCGTGTGTATAGACATGCATGGCTTATCTTTGAGACAAGCATATAACTACTGGCAGGATCAACCAGAATAATGTTTTCCTTCATATTCCATCATATTTTGAATCGAAATAAGCAATATAATAATATAGATATATAATTTTTCACTTATATATTCCATGATTTTTATTATATTGAATAAAATTCAATATTCGCCTTTGGGTAAAATTTAAATATATAAGTAAAAAAATCCATTCGATTACGGCCATTTTTATATGCATTCGTAATCCATATTTTATTTTAATTTATACTTGTTTTACCAATATAACAGAATTTCATCTATATGTAATATATATTTCTATAATTTATCTTTTTATACATACTATTTCATTATAAATATCATTTTATTTCCAACATAATAATATTGTATCCACACATGTACAATTTTGTTTAACCAATAAAATATAAGTTAATCATTTGCATTTTGAAGATAATTTAAATTATCTCTTTTCATATATATCTCTGGTAATATATAACATAAACCAAGCGCATATGATAATATTTCCACATTTAATATATAATTTTATATTTCTTTCATAAGAATCCTATTTGTATATACCGTAACGATATAATAATCCAACTATACGGCAGGTAATAAATTAATATTTGCCTGCCTCCAAAAATTAACGATATATATGGAAACGATTTGTTATTCTATATTAATAGAAACTTGACTTTTGTTTCAACGATATTATCTATAAGCGTATATTCCTATTATCCGCGGAGCCAAGTCCCGTGTTCTATAGAACTGAGAAACAATTGTACGGATAATAATATACTTTATTGTATGTAACCATATAAACATAATCCGAAATAATATTCGAATAATGCGGAGGTCGGCAACCACTGCCTACCTATAGTAGTTTTTGAACCGCTGTCCTCAAAGCGGGTATTTCAATTCCGTTGCCACCCAACATACGGGCTATTCTCTTATATATTAAGAGATTATAGGAACATTTCATTTTTTCCATTATTCATATATAATATATTATTTTTTCCCTATACATATAAAATTAATCATTTTCATATGTATATTATTTATTTACTCATATTATTGCCAAATCATATGAATACTAAGTTTTGAACAATATGAGAGTCGGCAACACTGCCTACCTATAGTAGTTTTTGAACCCTCTGTCGTAATTCCGGTCGTTTACACTACTATACCCTCTCACTATAATGGCTTTTCTCTATAATACTAAGAGAATTGGGATATTTCAGCTTTTTTCCTTATACATATAATAATCATTTTCATATGTATATTATTTATTTACTCATATTATTGCCAAAATCATATGAAACATAAGTTTTGAACAATATGAGAGGTCGGCACACTGCCTACTATGTAGTTTTGAACCCTCTGTCGTATTCCGGTCGTTTACACTACTATACCCTTCCTATAATGGCTTTCTCTTAATACTAAGAGAATTGGGATATTTTTCAGCATTTTTTCCCTTATACATATATAATTAATCATTTTCATATGTATATTATTAATTTACTCATATATTGCCAAAATCATATGAATACATAAGTTTTGAACAATATGAGAGGTCGGCAACCATGCCTACCTATAGTAGTTTTGAACCCTCTGTCGTAATTCCGGTCGTTTACACTACTATACCCTCTCACTATAATGGCTTTTCTCTATAATACTAAGGAGAATGTGGGATATTTTCAGCATTTTTTCCCTTATACATATAATAATTATCATTTTCATATGTATATTATTTAATTTACTCATATTATTGCCAAAATCATATGAATAATAGTTTTGAACAATATGAGAGGTCGGCAACCACTGCCTACCTATAGTAGTTTTTGAACCTCTGTCGTAATTCCGGTCGTTTACACTACTATACCTTCCTATATGGTTTCTCTATTTCTAGAATGTGGATATTTCGCATTTTTTCCTTATACATATAATATTATAATTTTCTATGTATATTATTTATTTACTCATATATTGCCAAATCATATGAATACATAGTTTTGAACAATGAGAGGTCGGCAACACTGCCTACCTATAGTAGTTTTTGACCCTCTGTCGTAATTCCGTCGTTTACACTACTATACCCTCTCACTATAATGGCTTTTCTCTATATACTAAGAGATGTGGGAATATTTCAGCATTTTTTCCCCTATACATATATAATTAATAATTTTCATATGTATATTATTTAATTTACTCATATAATTGCCAAAATCATATGAATACATAGTTTTGAACAATATGAGAGGTCGGCAACCACTGCCTACCTATAGTAGTTTTTGAACCCTCTGTCGTAATTCCGGTCGTTTACACTACTATACCCTTC
Source organism: Drosophila mauritiana (assembly GCF_004382145.1). Lineage (NCBI taxonomy): Eukaryota > Metazoa > Arthropoda > Insecta > Diptera > Drosophilidae > Drosophila > Drosophila mauritiana. The sequence continues at coordinate 22,974,539 of NC_046672.1, read as the reverse complement.
ACTATAATGGCTTTTCTCTATAATACTAAGAGAATGTGGGATATTTCAGCATTTTTTCCCCTATACATATAATATTAATAATTTCATATGATTATACTTAATTTACTCATATAATTGCCAAAATATATAAATACATAAGTTTTGACAATATCAGAGGTCCAGCAACGGTCTTTCCTCTATAAAATACTAAGATAATATGGCATTATTCAGCATTTTTTCCCTTATACATTAATATCATATAATAATTTATCATTTTCATATGTATATTATATTTAATGTCACCATAATTATTGCAAAATTCATATTTAAATACATAAGTTATTGATACAATATCAGAGGTCAGCAACGGAGGGAGTTTTGAACAAGCAACGGTCTTTCCTCTATAATACTAAGATAATATGGGAATATTTCAGCATTTTTTCCCTTATACATATAATAATTAATCATTTTCATATGTATATTATTTAATTTACTCGTATAATTGCCAAAATCCTATGAAGACATAAGAGAATACAATATGAGAGGTCGGCGCAACCATAATATAGTAGTTGATGACGAGGTGTTTGGCAACTTGATACAATTCTTTAAAGTCTTTATATTAATTATATGATAGGGACAATATCATATGCGTCACTAAATTGATGACGAGGTGTTTGGCAACGTGACACAAATCATTAAAGTCTTTATATTAATTATATGATAGAGACAATATCATATGCGTCACTAAATTGATGACGAGGTATTTGGCAACTTGATAGAATTCTTTAAAGTCTTTATATCAAAAATTATATGATAGGGACATATCATATGCGTCACTAAATTGATGACGAGGTGTTTGGCAACTTGGATATATCATATGCGTCACTAAATTGATGACTTTGGCAACTTGATAAATTCTTTAAAGGAATATTATATGATAGGGACAATATCATATGCGTCACTAAATTGATGACGAGGTGTTTGGCAACTTGACACAATTCATTAAAGTCTTTATATTAATATGATATCATATGCGTCACTAAATTGATGACGAGGTATTTGGCAACTTGATACAATTCTTTAAAGTTTTATATCAAAAATTATATGATAGGGACAATATCATATGCGTCACTAAATTGATGACGAGGTGTTTGGTTAAAGTCATTATATGATATATCATATGCGTCACTAAATTGATGACGAGGTATTTGGCAACTTGATACAATTCTTTAAGATATCTAGGGACAATATCATATGCGTCACTAAATTGATGACGAGGTGTTTGGCAACTTGACACAATTCATTAAAGTCTTTATATTAATTATATGATAGAGACAATATCATATGCGTCACTAAATTGATGACAAACATTCTTTAAAGATGAACCACAATTCATTGATTCATATGCGTCACTAAATTGATGACGAGGTATTTGGCAACATTCTTTAAAGTTTTATATCAAAAATTATATGATAGGGACAATATCATATGCGTCACTAAATTGATGACGAGGTGTTTGGCAACTTGACACAATTCATTAAAGTCTTTATATTAATTATATGATAGGGACAATATCATATGCGTCACTAAATTGATGACGAGGTATTTGGCAACTTGATACAATTCTTTAAAGTATATGATAGGGACAATATCATATGCGTCACTAAATTGATGACGAGGTGTTTTGTGGGACAATATCATATGCGTCACTAAATTGATGACGTATTTGGCAACTTGATATTAAAGGATATATGATAGGGACGATGCGTCACTAATTGATGACGGGACAACTTTGGTATCATATGCGTCACACGAGCAACTTGGGATATATCATATGCGTCACTAAATTGATGACGGAGTGTATTTGGAGGTGCGGATTAGGGGATGATTATCATATGCGTCACATGACTTTTTGAAGATATGATATATCATATGCGTCACTAAATTGATGACGAGGTTTGGCAACTTGAGTATATGATAGGACAATATCATATGCGTCACTAAATTGACGACGGGATGTCATATGCGTCACTTTTTTGAAATATCACAATATCATATGCGTCACTAAATTGATGACGATTGGCTACAGAAAAATCAATCGAATCATCAAGCAAAGGATAAGCTTCAGTGGATCGCAGTATGGCAGCTGCTCAACCACTTACAACACCTTGCCTGTTACAAAAGTCGTTTACAATTGATTCTAGGCTTTGTCATTGTATTAATAATGCTTTTATATGTAACTAGCGCGGCATCAGGTGATCGAAGATCCTCCTAATTTACTATGTTACAAATTACATTGGCATCACATCCATTGTCGTTTATAAAATAAATTATAAACTTTAAATGGTTTAGAAGCCATACAATGCAAATTGCCCCTTATTTATCATTGCAGTCCAGCACGGATACGACCTTAGAGGCGTTCAGGCATAATCCAACGGACGTAGCGTCATACCACTGTTCGCTCGAACAAGTATTGTGCCATTGGTCCGTACCTGCGGTTCCTCTCGTACTACGCAGGAATGCTGTCGCAACAACGTTTTGTCATTAGTAGGGTAAAACTAACCTGTCTCACGACGGTCTAAACCCAGCTCACGTTCCCTTGCATGGGTGAACAATCCAACGCTTGGTGAATTTTGCTTCACAATGATAGGAAGAGCCGACATCGAAGGATCAAAAAGCGACGTCGCTATGAACGCTTGGCCGCCACAAGCCAGTTATCCCTATGGTAACTTTTCTGACACCTCTTGTTAAAAACTCTTTAAACCAAAAGGATCGATAGGCCGAGCTTTTGCTGTCCCTGTGTGTACTGAACACCGAGATCAAGTCAGCATTTGCCCTTTTGCTCTATGTGTGGTTTCTGTCCGCACTGAGCTGGCCTTGGGACACCTCCGTTATTATTTGAGAGATGTACCGCCCCAGTCAAACTCCCTACCTGGCAATGTCCTTGAATTGGATCATACCTGAGTAATTGGAGTTATACCAAATTTTCAAATCAAAAATACATAAATGCATCGTTTTATTAAAGAATTTGTTTGCGATTATATAACAAACTCGTGATACTTTGATCAAGAAGCTTGCATCAAAACCCAATACCATAAATAATAAATATATCCGTATAATGGCTAGGAAATGATACACGTTCCATTTAATCAAGTAAGTAAGGAAACAATAAGAGTAGTGGTATTTCATTGACGATACCAAACCGAGGTCTAATATCTCCCACTTATTCTACACCTCTTATGTCTCCTTACACTGCCAGATTAGAGTCAAGCTCAAAAGGGTCTTCTTTCCCCGCTAATTATTCCAAGCCCGTTCCCTTGGCTGTGGTTTCGCTAGATAGTAGATAGGGACGACGACGACTTTTCAGATCTCTCCGAACTTGTTTTACGTGGCGTGTTCCACACTGAAGGGATTACAACCACGACACCCTGAACACCCACAAGTGGTGCATGTATCAACATGGTGTATGTGTCTGGATACGCCAGACAAGCGTCCCGGACTAGAAGCTATAGCTATGTACATAGCGACCACCCCGGTAGCAATTCGAGTACTTGCTTGCCGGGCAAGCACTCCCCCTTGCTGAGGAGCGAGATCTACCTAAAATCTCTACTGATCTCTGGGTCACAGCACCCGAGTTTTGCGCAACTAGCACCGTAACTCAAACGTCGAACACGAAGGCTCTACCCGCGATATGGGTACCAACCACAGCCACCACGATACTCCCACCAGGGGGCCTACCTCAATGTGCAGTCTTGGATAGCTGCACAACCCGTGGTACCGAAAGAGAGGCTCGGTGGGCCTCCTCCTTTTGCTCCGACAAGCAGGGTTAGAGGGACCTATGGCTATATTAGTCGCCTCTTACGACAAGCAATAGCGGACTGTGGAAGTATTCTCGCCCGCTAACCACACGGCGAAGTTGTTGGCTAAACACCCCTCCTCCTACGGAACACTTCGTCCGCAAACACTGCCAGCCGTTGAGTCCTCTGTTGATCTTCCAGGATTCTATCGAAGGTCCAGTTTTCGCCAAGGCGCTGCACTCCAAGTCCATCGAGGTTCCGCAAATCTGCATATAGGGGGCAAGCGCACAATATGTGCATCCAGTCCTCATATGGATCTCCACAAGCGCAAGCAGTGGTATCGCTGAGGGCTCTCCCTTGCAAAAATGCGTTAAACGACCCGTGACCTGTCAGCAGGTAAGACGTCCTCATCGAGAATCCAAATCTTGGATCCCGATAGGCGAGAGTGACATATGGGATGAATTTATGCGTCACCCGTCCTGGTTCGCTGTCATCATCCCATCTGTTCTGCCAACTCTGCAGTAAGCACTCTTCTAGGCGAGTCTTCCTCTGCTTCCAGCTTAGACACGTAGTGTCCTCGTCATATAGCCAGTCGTTCTCCTCCAGCGGGTATCCACGCTTCAGCTTGTATTTGACCGCTAAAAACTTAGCAGCCAAGTCAAGCGGGGAGCTCCACCAAGTACCTGCAGTGCCACTGTGGACACTGTTCGGCATACCGAAAGGCATCCAAGCAGGATTAGCCTCTGGCAGGAGGCTAGTCGTCTCCGGGCGGCTACTTGCTCGGCGGTGTCATACCATACCGGGGCACCAAACAGCACACAAGGTGCCATGAGTCCGTCATATATGGTCCGCCTGGCTCGAGGACTGAAGCCCCAGTCGGCTCGAAGCACACGCGCCAATGCTCCAACGACTCCGGTCATCCGCTGGCGAAGCGAAGCTATGTGCGTGAGGAATTTCATTCCTTCACTGACCGTGATGCCAAGGTACCGACAGCTACGCACATACGGAAGGTTCGCTCCAGCAAACCTCACCGTAGGCGCACGTCTCAAGGCACCTTTTAGCAGCATTATTACCGTCTTGCTGGTCGAGACGGCAACGCCAACTTCCGCTCCCCACGCTTCTACGATGGACATCAGCTGTGCTCCTTTTTCCTCTAGCATAGCTCGGGAATTTCCCTCGACGAGAAGCAGCAAGTCATCAGCGTATGCACTCAGCTGGCAATACGGCTGGAGACGCTGAAGCAGTACATCCATCAGAATGTCCCATAAATGGGCCACTGATTGACCCCTGCGGGCAGCCTCTAGTTACCGGTACTTCCACAGTACCGGAACTGCTTCGGATCACTGCTCTTCGGCCGGAGAAAAAGCTCTGCCACAAGCCCATCTCCCGGCATCCCAAGTCTGCTAGTCGGCGGAGTGCAGCACTCCATTCGACGTTGTCGAATGCTCCTTTGAAGTCCACGAATGTGCCGAGCACGTATTGCGCCGGGCTGGCACAAACACTGCTCTTCACGTGTCTCCAAGCATCCTCCACACATCGTCCTTGGCGAAATCCAAACTGCCATCTGCAGCCTTCCGGAAGAACTTCTCTCACACGATTCACCATGATGGCCTCGAGCACCTTACCAAAGACTGGCAGCAAGCATATTCCTCTATATGAGGAGGGCTCACACTTGTCCTTATCTGGCCCTTTGAGCAGCGAGACAACTCGTGGGCACTTCCACTCAGCGGGAAAGTATCCTAATCGGATGCATCGGGAAAACAACGATGCTAGGTGCTCGGGTATGGCGCGCCAGACTGCCTTGCAGATAGTGCCATTGATGCCGTCCAAGCCGGGAGAGCGCCTGCTCTTCAACCGGGCAACACATGCATCAACCTCGAATTCTTCGAGGGCCGGTGGGACTTCCTCCGCGATGGCAGTCGGTGCTTCGGACTCCGCAACTGGGAAGAAATTGCGGAGGAGCACTCGTGCACAGTCACCCCAATCAGTGATGAGCTCGCCATTCACGCGGAGGCACCCAATCTCCGTGCACTTTCTGCGGCCTCGGCAAATCTTGTAGACGCGCCCCCATGGGTCGTCGGCATGATCTCCCACGAAGCGTTTCCAGTCATCCATTTTCGCCCTCCCAATGAGCTTCTTGTAGTTTGCTGAGGCCCGCCTCAGCTCGACCACTACACGCTCTATAGCGGCACCGTCATCACGACGCCTTCCATCTTGGAGTAGGCGACGAAGTCTCCGGACTTCGCGCCTTGCAGCGCAGAGGTCGGCAGTCCACCAACGTGCTCTCCTGTTGGGCGATCGAATTGACTTTCTTCCCAGCGCAATATCACATACATTATGTACTATACTGCGCAGGGTCGAAACTTGCTGGTCCAACGGCGACTCTGAGAAGTTTTCCGGAAGTTCGGCTGCTCTACTCACCATTTCCTCCTTGAACAATCGCCAACGTGCATTGGAGAAGTTCCAGGACGGCACAGGAGCTATGCTCTCAACTGCGCGCGCGGTAGTTGGTTCGGCCACAACAGTAATGATGTGTGGTCACTCAATTCCCACTCGTCCACTCTCCACTCATATGTGGCCCACATAGATGCTGCCTCATTGACGATTGTCACGTCGATATCGCTAGTAGCTCTGTGATTATCGAACGTGTACACCTCTGTTGACTGGTTTAGGGCGGCGACTCTTGCCTCCAGCATCCACTCTGACAGCAGCTCACCCCGTCTGTAGTTAGCTTGCCCCTCGGCATGACGAGAGAGTTTGCTAAGCCACATGGGGGACACTGCATTCGCGTCGAGGCCCAGGATTGCGGGGGTTCTGCTGGCCTGCAGCAGGACCGCATCCATGTACCGGAGGTACGGTTCCAGAGGTGCATCGAACTGGCAGTATGCGGCGCAAAGGAAGATTGAGCCAAAGCTCCCTTTAACGACCAGACATACGCCATAATCCGTGGTGAGGGTCTCCACTGGCATACAGATGGCTTCCTGTTGATCTACTAGGATGGCTGCCTTCCCTCGCCGATCGGTGAAATTCTCATTCCTTCAGGCAGCACATCCATTCCGTCCCCGCCGAGATACGGCTCCTGCACCAGCGCGAACATAGACTCCGATCTCCTGAGTCGGACTCCGAGCTCGATGGTCGCAGCTCTGCCTCGGCCACAGTTCGCTTGGATGAAGCTAAACATTAATGTCTAGCTTGCACCCTCGCCAGCAACGCCCCGTAATATCGGGCACACGTTCGAGAGCATGTAATGCCCCGAGGTTGCCCTCTGTGACGGCAGTTCGGCAGTCCACCGGGTTTTGGCACTTTGCCGCCGGTGTGGCCTTGTTGCCCGCACTGGCGGCAGACATTGTCCTTCTGCCGGCATTCGCTGACCTTGTGGTCGAAACCCACGCATCTGTGGCAGGCGTATGTGCGGACCTGTGCTCGGCATCGGAATGAGAACCACTTGATGTAGACACGACCTACATCAAGCTTCGCCCATCGCGCGTCGTCTACCTCTAGCGTTACATTTACTGTGGCGCCGTCGGTTACCGACCACGCCTTGTCACCAGGTGCACGGACTTCTTAAATTGGGACATAGTCATATCGCTGTCGAAGTTATTTCCATGCAGCTCCTGCATGAATTCCTCAGGGCCGATAGCTGTGTCGACGTCATAGAGACGACCTTCGGCTTCTCGGCCGCATCCGTGCCACATTTAGCCCAACTTCAGCGAACCTCTTTGATGCTACCTTCTGCAGCTCTCCAACTGAAGGAGTACGAATGATCGCACCACCACCTCGACGGAGCTCACGTACCTCATGTACTCTGACTCCGAGGGAGGGTGCAACCATCGTTCGCACCTTTTCCGCTATAGCTTTCCCCGATAGCGCAGGGTCGTCGCACTTCACCACCGCTGACCACGTCTCGCG
>NC_046672.1:22938584-22966754 GCF_004382145.1 Drosophila mauritiana | reverse complement strand
CCAATAGTTCTTGTAAGCAAAGTTATTTTTATCCATTTAACGAACCAACGAAATAATAACAAAACCAAGATTTTTCTTTTTCCGAATCATTAATAAGAGACAATTCTAGATGAAAAATATTTCAATTTTTTATGCTAGACATTTCTCAGTATTATTTGATTGAAAAAGAAAATATTTCTCTTCGTTTTTTTCACATTCAAATGTGAGATAATGTTTTTCATTTCTTTTTTAATATATGAATAAAATCATTATTTAATCCAATAATATACCATATGCTTAAAAAAATTTATAAACAACTTAATTAGCATAGTCTTACAACCCTCAACCATATGTAGTCCAAGCAGCACTATAAAATTAATTAAAGTACATAACAGCATGGACTGCGATATGCGTTCAAAATGTCGATGTTCATTGTCCTGCAGTTCACACGATGACGCACAGTTTGCTGCGTTCTTCATCGACCCATGAGCCGAGTGATCCACCGCTTAGAGTTTTATAATTCATTTTTATATAATATCAATATTGTTTTTTTTGAAAGAAATTAAAAATACACCATTTTACTGGCATATATCAATTCCTTCAATAAATTTATTTTATACCTAAAAATAAATGTTGCGATATGTCTTAGTTTCATATAAGCATTATGTATCATAAAAATCTGGTTATGGTTTGCTATTTTGGGTGACACATACTGCAAAATTTATATAAAACATTAACCTGATGGATGACAGGTACAAACATTGTATATTTTAGGTTGTTGCATTAGCCAACGTATGCTCATAACATAGATGAACAATACATATTCGCAACGCGTGTATATTATGGTCCATATACACACACTTATTTTGAATACCACATTCAAAATTATTTTAATTTTAATTCGACTTCTACTTTCAAATTTTGTTCAGTTTCTTCGATTTCCATTTTCGAGAATTTGTTTTTATAGGAAACGCCATTGTTGTAGTAGGTACTGCCACAAATACGCACAACAACATTAATAATGTTAAAGTCTTTTTATGAGGTTGCCAAGCCCCACATATAAAATAAAAGCCATCTTCATTTTATTTTGACTTTAACTTTTGATTCCGTGGAATCATTTTGTAATATTTTTATTTTGGTAAATTGTATTTATTATTATAACAAATGTTTATTAACGATAAGGATATTATACAATAATGATCCTTCCGCAGGTTCACCTACGGAAACCTTGTTACGACTTTTACTTCCTCTAAATAATCAAGTTCGTCAACTTTTGCGAAACAACCGTAACACGCAAGGCGTCACAGTGATCACGTCCGGAGACCTCACTAAATAATTCAATCGGTAGTAGCGACGGGCGGTGTGTACAAAGGGCAGGGACGTAATCAATGCGAGTTAATGACTCACACTTACTGGGAATTCCAAGTTCATGTGAACAGTTTCAGTTCACAATCCCAAGCATGAAAGTGGTTCAGCGGTTTACCCGGACCTCTCGGTCTAGGAAATACACGTTGATACTTTCATTGTAGCGCGCGTGCAGCCCAGGACATCTAAGGGCATCACAGACCTGTTATTGCTCAATCTCATTATTGCTAGACGCAATTTGTCCATTTAAGAAGCTAGTGTCCTTATAATGGGACAAACCAACAGGTACGGCTCCACTTACATAACACATTCAAACACAATAAACATTTTACTGCCACCATGAATGAAGGCTACATAAGCTTCAGCACCATAATCCTGAAGATATCTATTTAATATATTTGAGTCTCGTTCGTTATCGGAATTAACCAGACAAATCACTCCACGAACTAAGAACGGCATGCACCACCACCCATAGATTCGAGAAAGAGCTATCAATCTGTCTTACACACTTATGTTCGGACCTGGTAAGTTTTCCCGTGTTGAGTCAAATTAAGCCGCAGGCTCCACTCCTGGTGGTGCCTTCCGTCAATTCCTTTAAGGTTTCAGCTTTGCAACCATACTTCCCGGAGCCCAAAAGCTTTGGTTTCCCGGGAAGCGACTGAGAGAGCCATAAAAGTAGCTACACCCAATTGCTAGCTGGCATCGTTTATGGTTAGAACTAGGGCGGTATCTGATCGCCTTCGAACCTCTAACTTTCGTTCTTGTTAATGAAAACATCTTTGGCAAAATGCTTTCGCTTAAGTTAGTCTTACGACGGTCCAAGAATTTCACCTCTCGCGTCGTAATTACTAATGCCCCCAAACTGCTTCTATTAATCATTACCTCTTGATCTGAAAACCAATGAAAGCAGAACAGAGGTCTTATTTCATTATCCCATGCACAGAATATTCAGGCATTTGAAGCCTGCTTTAGCACTCTAATTTGTTCAAAGTAATAGTACCGGCCCACAATAACACTCGTTTAAGAGCACTAGTGCAGGTTTTTTAAATAGGGGAACATATGAAAAAATACAAGTATTTAATCACATATAAGAACTCCACCGGTAATACGCTTACATACATAAAGGTATAGTACTAACCACAATTGTAAGTTGTACTACCCGTATGAAGCACAAGTTCAACTACGAACGGTTTTAACCGCAACAACTTTAATATACGCTATTGGAGCTGGAATTACCGCGGCTGCTGGCACCAGACTTGCCCTCCAATTGGTCCTTGTTAAAGGATTTAAAGTGTACTCATTCCAATTACAGGGCCTCGGATATGAGTCCTGTATTGTTATTTTTCGTCACTACCTCCCCGAGCTGGGAGTGGGTAATTTACGCGCCTGCTGCCTTCCTTAGATGTGGTAGCCGTTTCTCAGGCTCCCTCTCCGGAATCGAACCCTGATTCCCCGTTACCCGTTGCAACCATGGTAGTCCTAGATACTACCATCAAAAGTTGATAGGGCAGACATTTGAAAGATCTGTCGTCGGTACAAGACCATACGATCTGCATGTTATCTAGAGTTCAACCAATATAACGATCTTGCGATCGCTTGGTTTTAGCCTAATAAAAGCACATGTCCCATAAGGTTCATGTTTTAATTGCATGTATTAGCTCTAGAATTACCACAGTTATCCAAGTAACTGTTAACGATCTAAGGAACCATAACTGATATAATGAGCCTTTTGCGGTTTCACTTTTAATTCGTGTGTACTTAGACATGCATGGCTTAATCTTTGAGACAAGCATATAACTACTGGCAGGATCAACCAGAATAATGTTTTTCCTTCATATTCCATTCATATATTTTGAATCGAAATAAGCATATAATAGATATATAGATATATAGATTTTTCACTTTATATAATTCCATGATTTTTATTATATTGAATAAAATTCAATATTTCGCCTTTGGGTAAAATTTTAAATATATAAGTAAAAAAATCCATTCGATTACGGCCATTTTTATATAGCATTCGTAATCCATATTTTCATTTTTAATTTATACTTGTTTTACCATATAACAAGAATTTCATCTAATTATTGTAATATATATATTTCTATAATTTTATCTTTTTATACATACATATTTCATTATAAAATATCATTTTATTTCCAACATACATAATTATTGTATCCACACATGTACAATTTTTGTTTAACCAATATAAATATTAAGTTAAATCATTTGCATTTTGAAGATAAATTTAAAATTTATCTCTTTCATATATATCTCTGGTAATATATAACATAAAACCAAGCGCATATGATAATATTTCCACATTTAATATATAATTTTATATTTCTTTCATAAGAATCCATATTTGTATTATACCGTAACGATATAATAATCCAACTATACGGCAGGTAATAAATTAATATTTGCCTGCCTCCAAAAATTAACGATAATATATGGAAACGATTTGTTATTCTATATATAATAGAAACTTGACTTTTGTTTCAACGATATTATCTATAAAGCGTATATTCCTATTATCCGCGGAGCCAAGTCCCGTGTTCTATAGAACTGAGAAACAAATTTGTACGGATAATAATATACTTTATTGTATGTAACCAATATAAACATAATCCGAAATAAATATTTCGAATAATGCGGGAGGTCGGCAACCACTGCCTACCTATAGTAGTTTTTGAACCCGCTGTCCTCAAAGCGGGTATTTTCAATTCCGTTTGCCACCCAACATACGGGCTATTCTCTTATATATTAAGAGATTATAGGAACATTTCATTTTTTTTCCATTATTCATATATAATATGATTATTTTTTCCCTTATACATATAATAATTAATCATTTTCATATGTATATTATTTAATTTACTCATATTATTGCCAAAATCATATGAATACATAAGTTTTGAACAATATGAGAGGTCGGCAACCACTGCCTACCTATAGTAGTTTTTGAACCCTCTGTCGTAATTCCGGTCGTTTACACTACTATACCCTCTCACTATAATGGCTTTTCTCTATAATACTAAGAGAATGTGGATATTTTCAGCATTTTTTCCCTTATACATATAATAATTAATCATTTTCATATGTATATTATTTAATTTACTCATATTATTGCCAAAATCATATGAATACATAAGTTTTGAACAATATGAGAGGTCGGCAACCACTGCCTACCTATAGTAGTTTTTGAACCCTCTGTCGTAATTCCGGTCGTTTACACTACTATACCTCTCACTATAATGGCTTTTCTCTATAATATAAGAGAATGTGGGATATTTTCAGCATTTTTTCCCTTATACATATAATAATTAATCATTTTCATATGTATATTATTTAATTTACTCATATTATTGCCAAAATCATATGAATACATAAGTTTTGAACAATATGAGAGGTCGGCAACCACTGCCTACCTATAGTAGTTTTTGAACCCTCTGTCGTAATTCCGGTCGTTTACACTACTATACCCTCTCACTATAATGGCTTTTCTCTATAATACTAAGAGAATGTGGGATATTTTCAGCATTTTTTCCCTTATACATATAATAATTAATCATTTTCATATGTATATTATTTAATTTACTCATATTATTGCCAAAATCATATGAATACATAAGTTTTGAACAATATGAGAGGTCGGCAACCACTGCCTACCTATAGTAGTTTTTGAACCCTCTGTCGTAATTCCGGTCGTTTACACTACTATACCCTCTCACTATAATGGCTTTTCTCTATTATACTAAGAGAATGTGGGATATTTTCAGCATTTTTTCCCTTATACATATAATAATTAATAATTTTCATATGTATATTATTTAATTTACTCATATAATTGCCAAAATCATATGAATACATAAGTTTTGAACAATATGAGAGGTCGGCAACCACTGCCTACCTATAGTAGTTTTTGAACCCTCTGTCGTAATTCCGGTCGTTTACACTACTATACCCTCTCACTATAATGGCTTTTCTCTATAATACTAAGAGAATGTGGGAATATTTCAGCATTTTTTCCCCTATACATATAATAATTAATAATTTTCATATGTATATTATTTAATTTACTCATATAATTGCCAAAATCATATGAATACATAAGTTTTGAACAATATGAGAGGTCGGCAACCACTGCCTACCTATAGTAGTTTTTGAACCCTCTGTCGTAATTCCGGTCGTTTACACTACTATACCCTCTCACTATAATGGCTTTTCTCTATAATACTAAGAGAATGTGGGAATATTTCAGCATTTTTTCCCCTATACATATAATAATTAATAATTTTCATATGTATATTATTTAATTTACTCATATAATTGCCAAAATCATATAAATACATAAGTTTTGAACAATATCAGAGGTCAGCAACGGTCTTTCCTCTATAATACTAAGATAATATGGGAATATTTTCAGCATTTTTTCCCTTATACATTTATACATATAATAATTAATCATTTTCATATGTATATTATTTAATTTACTCATATTATTGCCAAAATCATATAAATACATAAGTTTTGAACAATATCAGAGGTCAGCAACGGTCTTTCCTCTATAATACTAAGATAATGTGGGAATATTTCATCATTTTTTCCTTTATACATTTATACATATAATATTTAATCATTTTATATGTATATTATTTAATTTACTCATATAATTGCCAAAATCATATAAATACATAAGTTTTGAACAATATCAGAGGTCGGCAACGGTCTTTCCTCTATAATACTAAGATAATATGGGAATATTTCAGCATTTTTTCCCTTATACATATAATAATTAATCATTTTCATATGTATATTATTTAATTTACTCGTATAATTGCCAAAATCCTATGAAGACATAAGAGAATACAATATGAGAGGTCGGCGCAACCATAATATAGTAGTTGATGACGAGGTGTTTGGCAACTTGATACAATTCTTTAAAAAGTCTTTATATTAATTATATGATAGGGACAATATCATATGCGTCACTAAATTGATGACGAGGTGTTTGGCAACGTGACACAAATCATTAAAGTCTTTATATTAATTATATGATAGAGACAATATCATATGCGTCACTAAATTGATGACGAGGTATTTGGCAACTTGATAGAATTCTTTAAAGTCTTTATATCAAAAATTATATGATAGGGACAATATCATATGCGTCACTAAATTGATGACGAGGTGTTTGGCAACTTGACACAATTCATTAAAGTCTTTATATTAATTATATGATAGAGACAATATCATATGCGTCACTAAATTGATGACGAGGTATTTGGCAACTTGATATAATTCTTTAAAGTCTTTATATCAAATATTATATGATAGGGACAATATCATATGCGTCACTAAATTGATGACGAGGTGTTTGGCAACTTGACACAATTCATTAAAGTCTTTATATTAATTATATGATAGGGACAATATCATATGCGTCACTAAATTGATGACGAGGTATTTGGCAACTTGATACAATTCTTTAAAGTTTTTATATCAAAAATTATATGATAGGGACAATATCATATGCGTCACTAAATTGATGACGAGGTGTTTGGCAACTTGACACAATTCATTAAAGTCTTTATATTAATTATATGATAGGGACAATATCATATGCGTCACTAAATTGATGACGAGGTATTTGGCAACTTGATACAATTCTTTAAAGTTTTTATATCAAAAATTATATGATAGGGACAATATCATATGCGTCACTAAATTGATGACGAGGTGTTTGGCAACTTGACACAATTCATTAAAGTCTTTATATTAATTATATGATAGAGACAATATCATATGCGTCACTAAATTGATGACGAGGTATTTGGCAACTTGATACAATTCTTTAAAGTCTTTATATCAAAAATTATATGATAGGGACAATATCATATGCGTCACTAAATTGATGACGAGGTGTTTGGCAACTTGACACAATTCATTAAAGTCTTTATATTAATTATATGATAGGGACAATATCATATGCGTCACTAAATTGATGACGAGGTATTTGGCAACTTGATACAATTCTTTAAAGTTTTTATATCAAAAATTATATGATAGGGACAATATCATATGCGTCACTAAATTGATGACGAGGTGTTTGGCAACTTGACACAATTCATTAAAGTCTTTATATTAATTATATGATAGGGACAATATCATATGCGTCACTAAATTGATGACGAGGTATTTGGCAACGTGATAGAATTCTTTAAAGTCTTTATATCAAAAATTATACGATAGGACAATATCATATGCGTCACTAAATTGATGACGAGGTATTTGGCAACTTGATATAATTCTTTAAAGTCTTTATATCAAAAATTATATGATAGGGACAATATCATATGCGTCACTAAATTGATGACGAGGTGTTTGTTTGGCTACAGGAAAAATCATTTATTTATCGAATCATCAAGCAAAGGATAAGCTTCAGTGGATCGCAGTATGGCAGCTGCTCAACCACTTACAACACCTTGCCTGTTACAAAAGTCGTTTACAATTGATTCTAGGCTTTGTCATTGTATTAAATAATGCTTTTATATGTAACTAGCGCGGCATCAGGTGATCGAAGATCCTCCTAATTTACTATGTTACAAATTACATTGGCATCACATCCATTGTCGTTTATAAAATAAATTATAAACTTTAAATGGTTTAGAAGCCATACAATGCAAATTGCCCCTTATTTATCATTGCAGTCCAGCACGGATACGACCTTAGAGGCGTTCAGGCATAATCCAACGGACGTAGCGTCATACCACTGTTCGCTCGAACAAGTATTGTGCCATTGGTCCGTACCTGCGGTTCCTCTCGTACTACGCAGGAATGCTGTCGCAACAACGTTTTGTCATTAGTAGGGTAAAACTAACCTGTCTCACGACGGTCTAAACCCAGCTCACGTTCCCTTGCATGGGTGAACAATCCAACGCTTGGTGAATTTTGCTTCACAATGATAGGAAGAGCCGACATCGAAGGATCAAAAAGCGACGTCGCTATGAACGCTTGGCCGCCACAAGCCAGTTATCCCTATGGTAACTTTTCTGACACCTCTTGTTAAAAACTCTTTAAACCAAAAGGATCGATAGGCCGAGCTTTTGCTGTCCCTGTGTGTACTGAACACCGAGATCAAGTCAGCATTTGCCCTTTTGCTCTATGTGTGGTTTCTGTCCGCACTGAGCTGGCCTTGGGACACCTCCGTTATTATTTGAGAGATGTACCGCCCCAGTCAAACTCCCTACCTGGCAATGTCCTTGAATTGGATCATACCTGAGTAATTGGAGTTATACCAAATTTTCAAATCAAAAATACATAAATGCATCGTTTTATTAAAGAATTTGTTTGCGATTATATAACAAACTCGTGATACTTTGATCAAGAAGCTTGCATCAAAACCCAATACCATAAGATATAATAAATATATCCGTATAATGGCTAGGAAATGATACACGTTCCATTTAATCAAGTAAGTAAGGAAACAATAAGAGTAGTGGTATTTCATTGACGATACCAAACCGAGGTCTAATATCTCCCACTTATTCTACACCTCTTATGTCTCCTTACACTGCCAGATTAGAGTCAAGCTCAAAAGGGTCTTCTTTCCCCGCTAATTATTCCAAGCCCGTTCCCTTGGCTGTGGTTTCGCTAGATAGTAGATAGGGACAGTAGGAATCTCGTTAATCCATTCATGCGCGTCACTAATTAGATGACGAGGCATTTGGCTATTTTTTTTTTTTTTTTTTGATCGCGGAGGTATGGAAATCTATCGAAAGATACTAGGTCTGTCAACACTTCAGTTTCCTAGCATGCACGATTCATTGCTGAACCGAAGTTCCGCAACGCCTACGTACTAAAACCATCCTCATAGCCATTTATATATTACCATTATTTGCGATGTTTATGCCTTTATTGATGTTATGCCAAGACAGCAAGCAAATGTTTTGAACCAAACGTTTTAGCTAAGTCCAATCTCGGGAAAACCCGCTCAGGTACATGAACTGTTTAAAACAACCGAGACTGCCTCTCATAACCTGGACGCTAATGATATGACTATCATATTTGCTGAGGAGACCCTTCGCTATCAATCTTTTAACGGATTGACCACTCCAGATCCCCCTCCAGTTCAGGGTGGCAGAATGGAATTCAATGTCACCTGCGGCTTCGAATCTGCGACGCAATTCAGTTCGTATGTCCGGTCTGTCGTATCTATTGATTTTGCGCTGGTGCGCATCATCCATAGAGTGTCCGTCTGTCACAATTTGTATGTCGATCACATCAATGTGATTTTGTCGTAGTGCCACCAGGTCCGGTTTATTAAGGCCGGATTCGCACTGCAGACTTGGTTCAACAATGACCGCGCAGCCTCTCTCCTCAAGTCCCCGCTTGATTCGATTTACTACGCAGTTGTGTCTAGCTACGCGCCTCCCATGCGATCGGTAACATTTTTGCATTATATGGTTTGTTGTTTCGGGAGCGTCACATCCTGCACGACACTGTCGTTCCAATTCGTGCCTTCCCCTTGTAGTACGAGACTTCGTGGGTAGGGCATTTATCCGCAGACGAATACCGTCTATATATTCCTTTCCTGTTAGTAAACGCGTGGGTTGATTAACCCACCCGTGTTGCGGTCCCCAATGGCCCGCTTCACGGAGTCCGCTGCCATCAACTGAGAGGTACAATTTGTTCGCCCAATATTTTTCTATTGCCGGACGCGATAACAATTCATGTTGTTCTGCAAATAATCTATCTCGGGCCCGTTGTTTTTCGGCTTCGAGGAAAGAGCTGGCTACCTCGTTTTGCGTGAGGTGAGGCCATTTAATATTACTCAAACGTCTTAGCCTTAACATTGGAGCTACCCATCTAAGTGATGGAATTCCGAGACCTCCACTTTTTGGGGGTGCGTGAATGAATGCTATCGGCACATCCAGCGGAAGATTTAGCCATCTTCGCACATAGTATCGTATTAGTTTGTCAGTTTTTCGTAGGACGCCTATCGCCACACTCCCAAGGGCTAACTTGTGATAGAGCTGTGGGATAAGGACAGTCCTTAGGGCGAACATCCTCTGTTGTGGTTTGAGGGGGGCCTTTGTCAATCTTTGTAGCTTTGGACCAATGTCCTCGGCCGGATTGCATCGAACCCTCCCAGTTGCAGTGAAGTTGATGCCTAAGTACTTCCACTCGTCCGTTCGCTTCAATGATGGAATCTCTCTTGAGCCTACGTAAAAGCTCTGTGCCTCTAGCACGGTACACTTCTGTTTCGGCTGGCCCTTAATGCCAACGGTAAAACATTTGTCGGCATTAAGTTTGAGGCCGACGAGAGATAGAAAATCCAACGTTCTGTCCAACAATACTTGAAGTCCCATTCGAGTTTCAGCAAATAGTACCAAATCATCTGCAAACGCGGCCGCGTTAGTAATGGCATTTCCGACTCTAGCACCAATTTCGCTGGGTAGGTTTCTAAGTAACCTGTCCATTACCAAGTTAAATAGAATAGGAGACAAAGGGTCACCCTGCTTCACTCCTCTAGCAGGGACGAATTCCTCTGAACTCCAACCGTCCCCATTGAGACTGGTACCGCCACCCTCGTACGTATTCTGTACGTAGTCAACGAAGCCCTTTGGCGCACCATAAGCACGTAAGGTGTCATATATAGATGCATGCGATAGAGAATCGAATGCCTTGCTTACATCTAAATTTGCGATGTAGCAAGATCTAAAGTGCTTATGGCTATGCCTCAAGACTAAGTCAACTATCGTCGCATTATCGGCACATCCGTCGGTAGGTAAGAAGCCCCGCTGGCGCGGGTCCCAATTGATTGATGAGTTCAACCGGGTTGCCAATATTGCATTTAGCTGTCTTACCAGGACTGAAGGCACCGATATTGGACGAAAGTCTTGCGGTCGCTTCGCCGTCACCGTCTTCGGGATGAAGACAGTTCTGGCCAGTCGGATAGAGTGTGGTAGATTGCCGCACCATAGAATTAGGTTCATTATTCGTAGCATAATACCTGACGGCACCTCCCTGGCTGTTTTTGGAGTTATCCCGTCAGGCCCCGGAGATGAAGATAATGAGATTCTTGATGCCCTAAGGTCATGCTCCGTAATAGCAGACCAACCCTCTCAAGCGAGTGATCCATTTGTATCACTTCTCCACTGCAAGAGCTTGGGCTAGGCTGAGTCATTACTTCTCTCCAGTAGGGAACCATTACTTCTTGGCTTGGCATTACCGACTCATCAGTTCCATTTAGCAAGGACTTAATGCATCTTCCTTTATGCTTATCCCAGTTCGCTGGGTGACAGCATACTGTTGCCTTCTGCTTTCTCTCCTATTCGAGGTCTCCGAGGAGGTCTCGTCAGCGTGTGTCGTACACCCTGTGCCGGAAAAATTCCTAGGAGATATAGCGATAAGCATTGGAGAGTGGTTTCCTTTCCCTCGAGCTCTGCCCTGTCAATGATCGTTTGTAGCTCTTGGGCTCTCCATTTGGAATGGCATTCTACGGGGCTATACCCACGCAGTGTCCGCAAAATTTCCCTGTTCGACTGTTCGAAGGGAGTGATTGGAGTTGTTTCTGATGTTGTTACTTGGTGGTTTTGCTCACTTCTACTAGGGCGGCCTTAAGAGAGTCATAGTTACTCCCGCCGTTGACCCGCGCTTACTTGAATTTCTTCACTTTGACATTCAGAGCACTGGGCAGAAATCACATTGTGTCAACACCCGCTAGGGCCATCACAATGCTTTGTTTTAATTAGACAGTCGGATTCCCCAAGTCCGTGCCAGTTCTGAATTGATTGTTAATTGATAATCGTTATAATTGATAAGAACTAATTGGTTTAACCCAAATAGTATTCTTAAAAATTTTAGCAAGAAAGTTCCACAATTGGCTACGTAACTAAACTATCCGGGGAACAAGTAACTAACATAAATGCTAGAAACTCTATTTACCCAGAACGAGCACATAAACCATGTTATTGTTTCCCAATCAAGCCCGACTATCTCAATCTTCAGAGCCAATCCTTATCCCGAAGTTACGGATCTAATTTGCCGACTTCCCTTACCTACATTATTCTATCGACTAGAGACTCTTCACCTTGGAGACCAGCTGCGGATATTGGTACGGCCTGTTGAGAAGTTTGCGTGTCCCCACCATAAATTTTCAAGGTCCGAGGAGAAAATATCGACACAACAGTATATGTCATGCTCTTCTAGCCCATCTACCATATCTCTCTGCGAAAGACTTCCATGGTAGTACGGCTATAAAACAGAAAAGAAAACTCTTCCGATATCTCTCGACGGCTTCTTTATGGTCGTTCCTGTTGCCAGGATGAGCACGAGGCCCATATTTAATAACAAACGGATACTCAACAGGTTACGGAATTGGAACCGTATTCCCTTTCGTTCAAAATTATTCAAGTGTATTATATTCGCTTTGTTTATATAGTTAGGCATTTTTGTTTTACTTGAAAATTTTCGGCTTTCGCCTTGAACTTAGGACCGACTAACTCGTGATCAACCACTGTTCACACGAAACCCTTCTCCACTTCAGTCCTCCAAGGTCTCATTCGATTATTTGCTACTACCACCAAGATCTGTACCAATGGCAGCTCCATGCAGGCTTACGCCAAACACTTCTACGCATACCATTGTACCTTCCTACTCACTAAAGTTTCAAAATTTATATCACAAGTAATATAAATCATCTACTTTAGCGGTAATGTATAGGTATACAACTTAAGCGCCATCCATTTTAAGGGCTAGTTGCTTCGGCAGGTGAGTTGTTACACACTCCTTAGCGGATTTCGACTTCCATGATCACCGTCCTGCTGTTTTAAGCAACCAACGCCTTTCATGGTATCTGCATGAGTTGTTAATTTGGGCACCGTAACATTACGTTTGGTTCATCCCACAGCGCCAGTTCTGCTTACCAAAAGTGGCCCACTGGGCACATTATATCATAACCTTGAACTTCATATCAAGAAAGTTAAGGTTCTTACCCATTTAAAGTTTGAGAATAGGTTAAGATCGTTTCGACCCTAAGGCCTCTAATCATTCGCTTTACCAGATAAGATTATTTTATATAATATTAAAATGCACCAGCTATCCTGAGGGAAACTTCGGAAGGAACCAGCTACTAGATGGTTCGATTGGTCTTTCGCCCCTATACTCAATTCTGACAATCGATTTGCACGTCAGAACTGTTTCGGTCTTCCATCAGGGTTTCCCCTGACTTCAACCTGATCAAGTATAGTTCACCATCTTTCGGGTCACAGCATATATGCTCAAGGTACGTTCCAGTTAGAGGCATAAATAATATAAATATACATTATACATAACTATATAGAACGCCCCGGGATTGTGTTAATTAGCTATAAATAGCTAAAAAAACTAATCCCATTATTAGTCAAGTTAATTACGCTATTAGGTTTACATCCCAATAACTTGCACATATGTTAGACTCCTTGGTCCGTGTTTCAAGACGGGTCCCGAAGGTATCCTGAATCTTTCGCATTGTTAATCATACAAGAGCATATAATAAACACAAAAATCAATGATAATTATGCCATTATATAATTCCGAAAAATTAACGCTCTGTAATAATATAAATCTATCAGCACTTTATCAAATTAATAACATTTATTCTGTGTTAAAATGCAAGCAATTTAATTGGAATAAACTATAAGTTATATTTTATGATAAATTTGGGATATGCTAATAGATTACAATGTCCTTATATGGAAAAAATGCACATTATTCTTAATAATATTATTTAAATATTACAATTTTAATGATGAATTTTCCATAACGGATATTCAGGTTCATCGGGCTTAACCTCTAAGCAGTTTCACGTACTGTTTAACTCTCTATTCAGAGTTCTTTTCAACTTTCCCTCACGGTACTTGTTTACTATCGGTCTCATGGTTATATTTAGTTTTAGATGGAGTTTACCACCCACTTAGTGCTGCACTATCAAGCAACACGACTCTTTGGAAACATCATCTAGTAATCATTAACGTTATACGGCCTGGCACCCTCTATGGGTAAATGGCCTCATTTAAGAAGGACTTAAATCATTAATTTCTCATACTAGAATATTGACGCTCCATACACTGCATCTCACATTTGCCATATAGACAAAGTGACTTAGTGCTGAACTGTTTTCTTTTCGCTCGCCGCTACTAAGAAAATCCTTGTTAGTTTCTTTTCCTCCCCTAATTAATATGCTTAAATTCAGGGGGTAGTCCCATATGAGTTGAGGTTGTATATATAACTATTTTTTGCCATAAATTCTTTATATATAAATGATAAAACAATCAATTAATTCGTTATAAATAGTTCCAATAGTTCTTGTAAGCAAAGTTATTTTTTATCCATTTAACGAACCAACGAAGAATAATAACAAAACCAAGATTTTCTTTTCCGAATCATTAATAAGAGACAATTCTAGATGAAAAATATTTCAATTTTTATGCTAGACATTTCTCAGTATTATTTGATTGAAAAAGAAAATATTTCTCTTCGTTTTTCACATTCAAATGTGAGATAATGTTTTTCATTTCTTTTTTAATATTATGATAAAATCATTATTTAATCCAATAATATACCATATGCTTATAAAAAATTTATAAACAACTTAATTAGCATAGTTTACAACCCTCAACCATATGTAGTCCAAGCAGCACTATAAAATTAATTAAAGTACATAACAGCATGGACTGCGATATGCGTTCAAAATGTCGATGTTCATGTGTCCTGCAGTTCACACGATGACGCACAGTTTGCTGCGTTCTTCATCGACCCATGAGCCGAGTGATCCACCGCTTAGAGTTTTATAATTCATTTTATATAATATCAATATTGTTTTTATTGAAAGAAATTAAAAATACACCATTTTACTGGCATATATCAATTCCTTCAATAAATTTATTTTTATACCTAAAAATAAATGTTGCGATATGTCTTAGTTTCATATAAGCATTATGTATCATAAAAATCTGGTTATGGTTTGCTATTTTGGGTGACACATACTGCAAAATTTATATAAAACATTAACCTGATGGATGACAGGTACAAACATTGTATATTTTAGGTTGTTGCATTAGCCAACGTATGCTCATAACATAGATGAACAATACATATTCGCAACGCGTGTATATTATGGTCCATATACACACACACTTATTTTGAATACCACATTCAAAATTATTTTAATTTTAATTCGACTTCTACTTTCAAATTTTGTTCAGTTTCTTCGATTCCATTTTCGAGAATTTGTTTTTATAGGAAACGCCATTGTTGTAGTAGGTACTGCCACAAATACGCACAACAACATTAATAATGTTAAAGTCTTTTATGAGGTTGCCAAAGCCCCACATATAAAATAAAAGCCATCTTCATTTTATTTGACTTTAACTTTGATTCCGTGGAATCATTTTGTAATATTTTATTTGGTAAATTGTATTTATTTGTATTATAACAAATGTTTATTAACGATAAGGATATTATACAATAATGATCCTTCCGCAGTTCACCTACGGAAACCTTGTTACGACTTTTACTTCCTCTAAATAATCAAGTTCGGTCAACTTTTGCGAAACAACGTAACACGCAAGGCGTCACAGTGATCACGTCCGGAGACCTCACTAAATATTCAATCGGTAGTAGCGACGGGCGGTGTGTACAAAGGCAGGGACGTATCAATGCGAGTAATGACTCACACTTACTGGAATTCCAAGTTCATGTGAACAGTTTCAGTTCACAATCCCAAGCATGAAAGTGGTTCAGCGGTTACCCGACCTCTCGGTCTAGGAAATACACGTTGATACTTTCATTGTAGCGCGCGTTGCAGCCAGGACATCTAAGGCATCACAGACCTGTATTGCTCAATCTCATTATTGCTAGACGCAATTTGTCCATTTAAGAAGCTAGTGTCCTTATAATGGGACAAACCAACAGGTACGGCTCCACTTACATAAACACATTCAAACACAATAAACATTTTACTGCCACCATGAATGAAGGCTACATAAGCTTCAGCACCATAATCCTGAAGATATCTATTTAATATATTTGAGTCTCGTTCGTTATCGGAATTAACCAGACAAATCACTCCACGAACTAAGAACGGCCATGCACCACCACCCATAGATTCGAGAAAGAGCTATCAATCTGTCTTACACACTTATGTTCGGACCTGGTAAGTTTTCCCGTGTTGAGTCAAATTAAGCCGCAGGCTCCACTCCTGGTGGTGCCCTTCCGTCAATTCCTTTAAGTTTCAGCTTTGCAACCATACTTCCCCCGGAGCCCAAAAGCTTTGGTTTCCCGGGAAGCGACTGAGAGAGCCATAAAAGTAGCTACACCCAATTGCTAGCTGGCATCGTTTATGGTTAGAACTAGGGCGGTATCTGATCGCCTTCGAACCTCTAACTTTCGTTCTTGATTAATGAAAACATCTTTGGCAAATGCTTTCGCTTAAGTTAGTCTTACGACGGTCCAAGAATTTCACCTCTCGCGTCGTAATACTAATGCCCCCAAACTGCTTCTATTAATCATTACCTCTTGATCTGAAAACCAATGAAAGCAGAACAGAGGTCTTATTTCATTATCCCATGCACAGAATATTCAGGCATTTGAAGCCTGCTTTAAGCACTCTAATTTGTTCAAAGTAATAGTACCGGCCCACAATAACACTCGTTTAAGAGCACTAGTGCAGGTTTTTAAATAGGAGGAACATATGAAAAAATACAAGTATTTAATCACATATAAGAACTCCACCGGTAATACGCTTACATACATAAAGGTATAGTACTAACCACAATTGTAAGTTGTACTACCCGTATGAAGCACAAGTTCAACTACGAACGTTTTAACCGCAACAACTTTAATATACGCTATTGGAGCTGGAATTACCGCGGCTGCTGGCACCAGACTTGCCCTCCAATTGGTCCTTGTTAAAGGATTTAAAGTGTACTCATTCCAATTACAGGGCCTCGGATATGAGTCCTGTATTGTTATTTTTCGTCACTACCTCCCCGAGCTGGGAGTGGGTAATTTACGCGCCTGCTGCCTTCCTTAGATGTGGTAGCCGTTTCTCAGGCTCCCTCTCCGGAATCGAACCCTGATTCCCCGTTACCCGTTGCAACCATGGTAGTCCTAGATACTACCATCAAAGTTGATAGGGCAGACATTTGAAGATCTGTCGTCGGTACAGACCATACGATCTGCATGTTATCTAGAGTTCAACCAATATAACGATCTTGCGATCGCTTGGTTTTAGCCTAATAAAAGCACATGTCCCATAAGGTTCATGTTTTAATTGCATGTATTAGCTCTAGAATTACCACAGTTATCCAAGTAACTGTTAACGATCTAAGGAACCATAACTGATATAATGAGCCTTTTGCGGTTTCACTTTTAATTCGTGTGTACTTAGACATGCATGGCTTAATCTTTGAGACAAGCATATAACTACTGGCAGGATCAACCAGAATAATGTTTTTCCTTCATATTCCATTCATATATTTTGAATCGAAATAAGCAATATAATAGATATATAGATATATAGATTTTTCACTTTATATAATTCCATGATTTTTATTATATTGAATAAAATTCAATATTTCGCCTTTGGGTAAAATTTTAAATATATAAGTAAAAAAATCCATTCGATTACGGCCATTTTTATATAGCATTCGTAATCCATATTTTCATTTTTAATTTATACTTGTTTTACCAATATAACAAGAATTTCATCTAATTATTGTAATATATATATTTCTATAATTTTATCTTTTTATACATACATATTTCATTATAAAATATCATTTTATTTCCAACATACATAATTATTGTATCCACACATGTACAATTTTTGTTTAACCAATATAAATATTAAGTTAAATCATTTGCATTTTGAAGATAAATTTAAAATTTATCTCTTTTCATATATATCTCTGGTAATATATAACATAAAACCAAGCGCATATGATAATATTTCCACATTTAATATATAATTTTATATTTCTTTCATAAGAATCCATATTTGTATTATACCGTAACGATATAATAATCCAACTATACGGCAGGTAATAAATTAATATTTGCCTGCCTCCAAAAATTAACGATAATATATGGAAACGATTTGTTATTCTATATATAATAGAAACTTGACTTTTGTTTCAACGATATTATCTATAAAGCGTATATTCCTATTATCCGCGGAGCCAAGTCCCGTGTTCTATAGAACTGAGAAACAAATTTGTACGGATAATAATATACTTTATTGTATGTAACCAATATAAACATAATCCGAAATAAATATTTCGAATAATGCGGGAGGTCGGCAACCACTGCCTACCTATAGTAGTTTTTGAACCCGCTGTCCTCAAAGCGGGTATTTTCAATTCCGTTTGCCACCCAACATACGGGCTATTCTCTTATATATTAAGAGATTATAGGAACATTTCATTTTTTTCCATTATTCATATATAATATGATTATTTTTTCCCTTATACATATAATATTAATCATTTTCATATGTATATTATTTAATTTACTCATATTATTGCCAAAATCATATGAATACATAAGTTTTGAACAATATGAGAGGTCGGCAACCACTGCCTACCTATAGTAGTTTTTTGAACCCTCTGTCGTAATTCCGGTCGTTTACACTACTATACCCTCTCACTATAATGGCTTTTCTCTATAATACTAAGAGAATGTGGGATATTTTCAGCATTTTTTCCCTTATACATATAATAATTATCATTTTCATATGTATATTATTTAATTTACTCATATTATTGCCAAAAATCATATGAATACATAAGTTTGAACAATATGAGAGGTCGCAACCACTGCCTACCTATAGTAGTTTTTGAACCCTCTGTCGTAATTCCGGTCGTTTACACTACTATACCCTCTCACTATAATGGCTTTTCTCTATAATACTAAGAGAATGTGGGATATTTTCAGCATTTTTTCCCTTATACATATAATAATTAATCATTTTCATATGTATATTATTTAATTTACTCATATTATTGCCAAAATCATATGAATACATAAGTTTTGAACAATATGAGAGGTCGGCAACCACTTGCCTACCTATAGTAGTTTTTGAACCTCTGTCGTAATTCCGGTCGTTTACAATATATACCCTCTCACTATAATGGCTTTTCTCTATAATACTAAGAGAATGTGGATATTTTCAGCATTTTTTCCCTTATACATATAATAATTAATCATTTTATATGTATATTATTTAATTTACTCATATAATTGCCAAAATCATATAAATACATAAGTTTTGAACAATATCAGAGTCAGCAACGTCTTTCCTCTATAATACTAAGATAATTGAATATTTTGCATATTTTTCATATACATATGAATAATAGTATACTAGTAATTGTCATAACTACTGGTCACAACTCCTCAAATAGTAAGTTTTTTACCACTCTATCGTAATTTTTAAACTCTTATTCCTCTCACTATAATGGCTTTTCTCTATAATACTAAGAGAATGTGGGATATTTTCAGCATTTTTTCCCTTATACATATAATAATTAATCATTTTCATATGTATATTATTTAATTTACTCATATTATTGCCAAAATCATATGAATACATAAGTTTTGAACAATATGAGAGGTCGGCAACCACTGCCTACCTATAGTAGTTTTTGAACCCTCTGTCGTAATTCCGGTCGTTTACACTACTATACCCTCTCACTATAATGGCTTTTCTCTATATACTAAGAGAATGTGGGATATTTCAGCATTTTTTCCCTTATACATATAATAATTAATCATTTTCATATGTATATTATTTAATTTACTCATATTATTGCCAAAATCATATGAATACATAAGTTTTGAACAATATGAGAGGTCGGCAACCACTGCCTACCTATAGTAGTTTTTGAACCCTCTGTCGTAATTCCGGTCGTTTACACTACTATACCCTCTCACTATAATGGCTTTTCTCTATAATACTAAGAGAATGTGGGAATATTTCAGCATTTTTTCCCCTATACATATAATAATTAATAATTTTCATATGTATATTATTTAATTTACTCATATAATTGCCAAAATCATATGAATACATAAGTTTTGAACAATATGAGAGGTCGGCAACCACTGCCTACCTATAGTAGTTTTTGAACCCTCTGTCGTAATTCCGTCGTTTACACTACTATACCCTCTCACTATAATGGCTTTTCTCTATAATACTAAGAGAATGTGGGATATTTTCAGCATTTTTTTCCCTTATACATATAATAATTAATAATTTTCATATGTATATTATTTAATTTACTCATATAATTGCCAAAATCATATAAATACATAAGTTTTGAACAATATCAGAGGTCAGCAACGGTCTTTTCCTCTATAATACTAAGATAATATGGGAATATTTTCAGCATTTTTTCCCTTATACATTTATACATATAATAATTAATCATTTTCATATGTATATTATTTAATTTACTCATATTATTGCCAAAATCATATAAATACATAAGTTTTGAACAATATCAGAGGTCAGCAACGGTCTTTCCTCTATAATACTAAGATAATGTGGGAATATTTCATCATTTTTTTCCTTTATACATTTATACATATAATATTTAATCATTTTATATGTATATTATTTAATTTACTCATATAATTGCCAAAATCATATAAATACATAAGTTTTGAACAATATCAGAGGTCGGCAACGGTCTTTCCTCTATAATACTAAGATAATATGGGAATATTTCAGCATTTTTTCCCTTATACATATAATAATTAATCATTTTCATATGTATATTATTTAATTTACTCGTATAATTGCCAAAATCCTATGAAGACATAAGAGAATACAATATGAGAGGTCGGCGCAACCATAATATAGTAGTTGATGACGAGGTGTTTGGCAACTTGATACAATTCTTTAAAAAGTCTTTATATTAATTATATGATAGGGACAATATCATATGCGTCACTAAATTGATGACGAGGTGTTTGGCAACGTGACACAAATCATTAAAGTCTTTATATTAATTATATGATAGAGACAATATCATATGCGTCACTAAATTGATGACGAGGTATTTGGCAACTTGATAGAATTCTTTAAAGTCTTTATATCAAAAATTATATGATAGGGACAATATCATATGCGTCACTAAATTGATGACGAGGTGTTTGGCAACTTGACACAATTCATTAAAGTCTTTATATTAATTATATGATAGAGACAATATCATATGCGTCACTAAATTGATGACGAGGTATTTGGCAACTTGATATAATTCTTTAAAGTCTTTATATCAAATATTATATGATAGGGACAATATCATATGCGTCACTAAATTGATGACGAGGTGTTTGGCAACTTGACACAATTCATTAAAGTCTTTATATTAATTATATGATAGGGACAATATCATATGCGTCACTAAATTGATGACGAGGTATTTGGCAACTTGATACAATTCTTTAAAGTTTTTATATCAAAAATTATATGATAGGGACAATATCATATGCGTCACTAAATTGATGACGAGGTGTTTGGCAACTTGACACAATTCATTAAAGTCTTTATATTAATTATATGATAGGGACAATATCATATGCGTCACTAAATTGATGACGAGGTATTTGGCAACTTGATACAATTCTTTAAAGTTTTTATATCAAAAATTATATGATAGGGACAATATCATATGCGTCACTAAATTGATGACGAGGTGTTTGGCAACTTGACACAATTCATTAAAGTCTTTATATTAATTATATGATAGGGACAATATCATATGCGTCACTAAATTGATGACGAGGTATTTGGCAACGTGATAGAATTCTTTAAAGTCTTTATATCAAAAATTATATGATAGGGACAATATCATATGCGTCACTAAATTGATGACGAGGTGTTTGTTTGGCTACAGGAAAAATCATTTATTTATCGAATCATCAAGCAAAGGATAAGCTTCAGTGGATCGCAGTATGGCAGCTGCTCAACCACTTACAACACCTTGCCTGTTACAAAAGTCGTTTACAATTGATTCTAGGCTTTGTCATTGTATTAAATAATGCTTTTATATGTAACTAGCGCGGCATCAGGTGATCGAAGATCCTCCTAATTTACTATGTTACAAATTACATTGGCATCACATCCATTGTCGTTTATAAAATAAATTATAAACTTTAAATGGTTTAGAAGCCATACAATGCAAATTGCCCCTTATTTATCATTGCAGTCCAGCACGGATACGACCTTAGAGGCGTTCAGGCATAATCCAACGGACGTAGCGTCATACCACTGTTCGCTCGAACAAGTATTGTGCCATTGGTCCGTACCTGCGGTTCCTCTCGTACTACGCAGGAATGCTGTCGCAACAACGTTTTGTCATTAGTAGGGTAAAACTAACCTGTCTCACGACGGTCTAAACCCAGCTCACGTTCCCTTGCATGGGTGAACAATCCAACGCTTGGTGAATTTTGCTTCACAATGATAGGAAGAGCCGACATCGAAGGATCAAAAAGCGACGTCGCTATGAACGCTTGGCCGCCACAAGCCAGTTATCCCTATGGTAACTTTTCTGACACCTCTTGTTAAAAACTCTTTAAACCAAAAGGATCGATAGGCCGAGCTTTTGCTGTCCCTGTGTGTACTGAACACCGAGATCAAGTCAGCATTTGCCCTTTTGCTCTATGTGTGGTTTCTGTCCGCACTGAGCTGGCCTTGGGACACCTCCGTTATTATTTGAGAGATGTACCGCCCCAGTCAAACTCCCTACCTGGCAATGTCCTTGAATTGGATCATACCTGAGTAATTGGAGTTATACCAAATTTTCAAATCAAAATACATAAATGCATCGTTTTATTAAAGAATTTGTTTGCGATTATATAACAAACTCGTGATACTTTGATCAAGAAGCTTGCATCAAAACCCAATACCATAAGATATAATAAATATATCCGTATAATGGCTAGGAAATGATACACGTTCCATTTAATCAAGTAAGTAAGGAAACAATAAGAGTAGTGGTATTTCATTGACGATACCAAACCGAGGTCTAATATCTCCCACTTATTCTACACCTCTTATGTCTCCTTACACTGCCAGATTAGAGTCAAGCTCAAAAGGGTCTTCTTTCCCCGCTAATTATTCCAAGCCCGTTCCCTTGGCTGTGGTTTCGCTAGATAGTAGATAGGGACACGACGACTTTTCAGAATCTCTCCGAACTTGTTTTACGTGGCGTGTTCCACACTGAAGGGATTACAACCACGACACCCTGAACACCCACAAGTGGTGCATGTATCAACATGGTGTATGTGTCTGGATACGCCAGACAAGCGTCCCGGACTAGAAGCTATAGCTATGTACATAGCGACCACCCCGGTAGCAATTCGAGTACTTGCTTGCCGGGCAAGCACTCCCCTTGCTGAGGAGCGAGATCTACCTAAAATCTCTACTGATCTCTGGGTCACAGCACCCGAGTTTGCGCAACTAGCACCGTAACTCAAACGTCGAGCACGAAGGCTCTACCCGCGATATGGGTACCAACCACAGCCACCACGATACTCCCACCAGGGGGCCTACCTCAATGTGCAGTCTTGGATAGCTGCACAACCCGTGGTACCGAAGAGAGGCTCGGTGGGCCTCCTCCTTTTGCTCCGACAAGCAGGGTTAGAGGGACCTATGGCTATATTAGTCGCCTCTTACGACAAGCAATAGCGGACTGTGGAAGTATTCTCGCCCGCTAACCACACGGCGAGTAGATAGGGACAACGACGACTTTTCAGATCTCTCCGAACTTGTTTTACGTGGCGTGTTCCACACTGAAGGGATTACAACCACGACACCCTGAACACCCACAAGTGGTGCATGTATCAACATGGTGTATGTGTCTGGATACGCCAGACAAGCGTCCCGGACTAGAAGCTATAGCTATGTACATAGCGACCACCCCGGTAGCAATTCGAGTACTTGCTTGCCGGGCAAGCACTCCCCCTTGCTGAGGAGCGAGATCTACCTAAAATCTCTACTGATCTCTGGGTCACAGCACCCGAGTTTTGCGCAACTAGCACCGTAAACTCAAACGTCGAACACGAAGGCTCTACCCGCGATATGGGTACCAACCACAGCCACCACGATACTCCCACCAGGGGCCTACCTCAATGTGCAGTCTTGGATAGCTGCACAACCCGTGGTACCGAAAGAGAGGCTCGGGGGGCCTCCTCCTTTTGCTCCGACAAGCAGGGTTAGAGGGACCTATGGCTATATTAGTCGCCTCTTACGACAAGCAATAGCGGACTGTGGAAGTATTCTCGCCCGCTAACCACACGGCGAAGTTGTTGGGCTAAACA
Source organism: Drosophila mauritiana (assembly GCF_004382145.1). Taxonomy (NCBI): domain Eukaryota; kingdom Metazoa; phylum Arthropoda; class Insecta; order Diptera; family Drosophilidae; genus Drosophila; species Drosophila mauritiana. Next base: position 22,942,031 of record NC_046672.1, on the reverse strand, counting down.
CCCCTCCTCCTACGGAACACTTCGTCCGCAAACACTGCCAGCCGTTGAGTCCTCTGTTGATCTTCCAGGATTCTATCGAAGGTCCAGTTTTCGCCAAGGCGCTGCACTCCAAGTCCATCGAGGTTCCGCAAATCTGCATATAGGGGCAAGCGCACAATATGTGCATCCAGTCCTCATATGGATCTCCACAAGCGCAAGCAGTGGTATCGCTGAGGGCTCTCCCTTGCAAAAATGCGTTAAACGACCCGTGACCTGTCAGCAGGTAAGACGTCCTCATCGAGAATCCAAATCTTGGATCCCGATAGGCGAGAGTGACATATGGGATGAATTTATGCGTCACCCGTCCTGGTTCGCTGTCATCATCCCATCTGTTCTGCCAACTCTGCAGTAAGCACTCTTCTAGGCGAGTCTTCCTCTGCTTCCAGCTTAGACACGTAGTGTCCTCGTCATATAGCCAGTCGTTCTCCTCCAGCGGGTATCCACGCTTCAGCTTGTATTTGACCGCTAAAAACTTAGCAGCCAAGTCAAGCGGGGGAGCTCCACCAAGTACCTGCAGTGCCACTGTGGAACTGTTCGCATACCGAAAGGCATCCAAGCAGGATTAGCCTCTGGCAGGAGGCTAGTCGTCTCCGGGCGGCTACTTGCTCGGCGGTGTCATACCATACCGGGGCACCAAACAGCACACAAGGTGCCATGAGTCCGTCATATATGGTCCGCCTGGCTCGAGGACTGAAGCCCAGTCGGCTCGAAGCACACGCGCCAATGCTCCAACGACTCCGGTCATCCGCTGGCGAAGCGAAGCTATGTGCGTGAGGAATTTCATTCCTTCACTGACCGTGATGCCAAGTACCGACAGCTACCACATACGGAAGGTTCGCTCCAGCAAACCTCACCGTAGGCGCACGTCTCAAGGCACCTTTTAGCAGCATTATTACCGTCTTGCTGGTCGAGACGGCAACGCCAACTTCCGCTCCCCACGCTTCTACGATGGACATCAGCTGTGCTCCTTTTTCCTCTAGCATAGCTCGGGAATTTCCCTCGACGAGAAGCAGCAAGTCATCAGCGTATGCACTCAGCTGGCAATACGGCTGGAGACGCTGAAGCAGTACATCCATCAGAATGTCCCAGATAAATGGGCCACTGATTGACCCCTGCGGGCAGCCTCTAGTTACCGGTACTTCCACAGTACCGGAACTGCTTCGGATCACTGCTCTTCGGCCGGAGAAAAAGCTCTGCCACAAGCCCATCTCCCGGCATCCCAAGTCTGCTAGTCGGCGGAGTGCAGCACTCCATTCGACGTTGTCGAATGCTCCTTTGAAGTCCACGAATGTGCCGAGCACGTATTGCGCCGGGCTGGCACAAACACTGCTCTTCACGTGTCTCCAAGCATCCTCCACACATCGTCCTTGCGAAATCCAAACTGCCATCTGCAGCCTTCCGGAAGAACTTCTCTCACACGATTCACCATGATGGCCTCGAGCACCTTACCAAAGACTGGCAGCAAGCATATTCCTCTATATGAGGAGGGCTCACACTTGTCCTTATCTGGCCCTTTGAGCAGCGAGACAACTCGTGGGCACTTCCACTCAGCGGGAAAGTATCCTAATCGGATGCATCGGGAAAAACAACGATGCTAGGTGCTCGGGTATGGCGCGCCAGACTGCCTTGCAGATAGTGCCATTGATGCCGTCCAAGCCGGGAGAGCGCCTGCTCTTCAACCGGGCAACACATGCATCAACCTCGAATTCTTCGAGGGCCGGTGGGACTTCCTCCGCGATGGCAGTCGGTGCTTCGGACTCCGCAACTGGGAAGAAATTGCGGAGGAGCACTCGTGCACAGTCACCCCAATCAGTGATGAGCTCGCCATTCACGCGGAGGCACCCAATCTCCGTGCACTTTCTGCGGCTCGGCAAATCTTGTAGACGCGCCCCCATGGGTCGTCGGCATGATCTCCCACGAAGCGTTTCCAGTCATCCATTTTCGCCCTCCCAATGAGCTTCTTGTAGTTTGCTGAGGCCCGCCTCAGCTCGACCACTACACGCTCTATAGCGGCACCGTCATCACGACGCCTTCCATCTTGGAGTAGGCGACGAAGTCTCCGGACTTCGCGCCTTGCAGCGCAGAGGTCGGCAGTCCACCAACGTGCTCTCCTGTTGGGCGATCGAATTGACTTTCTTCCCAGCGCAATATCACATACATTATGTACTATACTGCGCAGGGTCGAAACTTGCTGGCCAACGGCGACTCTGAGAAGTTTTCCGGAAGTTCGGCTGCTCTACTCACCATTTCCTCCTTGAACAATCGCCAACGTGCATTGGAGAAGTTCCAGGACGGCACAGGAGCTATGCTCTCAACTGCGCGCGCGGTAGTTGGTTCGGCCACAACAGTAATGATGTTGTGGTCACTCAATTCCCACTCGTCCACTCTCCACTCATATGTGGCCCACATAGATGCTGCCTCATTGACGATTGTCACGTCGATATCGCTAGTAGCTCTGTGATTATCGAACGTGTACACCTCTGTTGACTGGTTTAGGGCGGCGACTCTTGCCTCCAGCATCCACTCTGACAGCAGCTCACCCGTCTGTAGTTAGCTTGCCCTCGGCATGACGAGAGAGTTTGCTAAGCCACATGGGGACACTGCATTCGCGTCGAGGCCCAGGATTGCGGGGGTTCTGCTGGCCTGCAGCAGGACCGCATCCATGTACCGGAGGTACGGTTCCAGAGGTGCATCGAACTGGCAGTATGCGGCGCAAAGGAAGATTGAGCCAAAGCTCCCTTTAACGACCAGACATACGCCATAATCCGTGGTGAGGGTCTCCACTGGCATACAGATGGCTTCCTGTTGATCTACTAGGATGGCTGCCTTCCCTCGCCGATCGGTGAAAATTCTCATTCCTTCAGGCAGCACATCCATTCCGTCCCCGCCGAGATACGGCTCCTGCACCAGCGCGAACATAGACTCCGATCTCCTGAGTCGGACTCCGAGCTCGATGGTCGCAGCTCTGCCTCGGCCACAGTTCGCTTGGATGAAGCTAAACATTAATGTCTAGCTTGCACCCTCGCCAGCAACGCCCCGTATATCGGGCACACGTTCGAGAGCATGTAATGCCCGAGGGTTGCCCTCTGTGACGGCAGTTCCGGCAGTCACCGGGTTTTGGCACTTTGCCGCGGTGTGGCCTTGTTGCCCGCACTGGCGGCAGACATTGTCCTTCTGCCGGCATTCGCTGACCTTGTGGTCGAAACCCACGCATCTGTGGCAGGCGGTATGTGCGGACCTGTGCTCGGCATCGGAATGAGAACCACTTGATGTAGACACGACCTACATCAAGCTTCGCCATCGCGCGGTCGTCTACCTCTAGCGTTACATTTACTGTGGCGCCGTCGGTTACCGACCACGCCTTGGTCACCAGGTGCACGGACTTCTTAAATTGGGACATAGTCATAG